>NW_015386499.1:786881-839431 GCF_001527695.2 Protobothrops mucrosquamatus | reverse complement strand
ACCAGCCTGAAGATGACGAATGTGACTTCGTCGAAACGTCGCCAAGACACTTCCAATTTTACATGGGAGAAAACCCGAATATCCGAAGACCTACATACAAATACCCGCGCCAGGTTCAGCTAATTTGTTAGCTCCAGGGTTCTCTGGCACTGCCAAGCAGCCACCTTCTCTACAACCTTCGTAGACATAAATTGGATCTAGCGATAGTTTCTTAGCCACAAATCTTGAGCCATGAATTTTGAACCAGGTGAACTACTCTTTAAGGCTTGGTGAAATGACCCACTCTCTCAAGGAACAATTCACCAGTGCCAGAAGTGAAGAACCCAACCACACATCAACTCCCAGGAGTTCTTAGCCAATAAGAAGGGACTGGATCTAATATACAGATGTCTGATCAGGTAGTCACAAGAATGCTGTCTCTTTTATTGGGACTGCAATATGAAACTATCCCTACACTGAAATTGAAATTCCCCAGACTGAGCTTTAATCATCTTCATCAGAACAGCTTGAAGGCTGGAGCCCAACCTGGAGTGAATCTGAGCAAGCAATATTTCTATGACAGATACCTAGCATAGTCCTCACAGCAAGTACACTGACCAGCATTTTCCAGGAGAGCCAGGGATACATAAGAGCAGAGAAATACTAATGTTTTGCTGCCCTGACTGCCATGAGGTAGACCTTAATAGTGACTGAACTCATGCTTAGTTGGGTTCACTCCTTGTCGCCCTCCAGTGGCGCTCTAGGCATCTCTTTATATGTTTCCTCATGGAAACAGAATAAAGAAGCCCTTAAATATGTGTGCATACACAAACATTTATGTTGCATATGAAACATATTTTCTTTGGGGGGGGGGAAGAGAGGTAGAAATTTGTGGGTTTTTTCCTCTTCTCATTGCTCCTTGAGTATTATTGTCAAACTGCATTATTTTCACGATGTGATCCCATTCAGTTAGCTTAGGAATTGCAACATGGAAGAAAGTAGAACGACAGATGATAATATAGGCCCAAGCCTTTCTCAAGTATGTATTTTGGGACATCTGCTTTTGGTGGATGTGCCATATGTATCCAACACAATACTTGCTACATGTGATGGACTAAAACTTCCCTTATTGCCTGTCAGTTTCATTGGTTTTAGGGTTTACTGAAAGGAAGGCTAGCAAAGCACCAGGATGAAATTGTTTTAGGGCCCAGGGGCGGAAAGCAAGGATAGATTCTTATTCTGTATGGAGTGGGTCATTACCCTGAGGGTTAGGTTTGGAGACGGCAAAGGACAAAGCTGCTGTTTTTTATCTGCTTGTTTTAACCACATTTGTGGATGGTGAGTCAAAATTTGCCCCTGCGGGTTTATGTGGTACAGTGATCAGAAATAGCATTATTGAATTCAGGTCACAATTTCTGTGTTTTTGTGTGGCAACCAGCAAAAGGTACAGGATGAGTTTAGAAGTCACCCAAACTTCCAAGGACAATCACTCTCCCACAACTTATGAAACTATGGAAAATATCCCACAGCCGTTGCTCCTAGTTTTTCCTTGGATTTTATTTAAGAAAGCCACTGGATACATTCCATATAATTCCAGATTCATTTCTTTTTGGTACCATCATCCCAGTTATTAAGCATACGGCTGAGCTGTTGGGTTTCCTCCAGGCATAGGAATGCTTTTGCATGGCTCACTAAAAGTCAACATTAAAACCCATTGGTTATACTTGGGATAACCCACATCTTCCTTTCCAAACTTAATTTGGTTTCTTTCTGAAATATCAGACCCAATGTCCTGTGGCATTCCTTCAGAACATCTAGTTCTAAGGAAAAGGGTTTGGAGATTTTTTTCTTTTCATCTTGCTGAGCTGCTCTTCTAAGGTCAGATGTTTGTAGACAAATGGTGGCCTAATATATATGTTAAAACAAATCCCAGAAGTTCTGGGTTTTGGCACCCGTAATTCAAACCAATGTCCACTTAACTCTTGCTATTTGTTTTAAGTATCTTTTGGCAGCAAGAAGTCCTTACTCTCTTTATCAAAACTGCAAGTGCAATTCAATCTCAGGCTGCTAGGAATAGCTGGAGCCTGAGGAGAAGCTTTCTTGAAAGCTGGTGTCATTTGTTGTTGTTGTTGTTGTTAATTGCGAAGTCATGTCCGACCCATCGCGACCCCATGGACAATGTTCCTCCAGGTCTTCCTGTCCTCTACCATCTTCTGGAGTCCATTTAAGTTCACGCCTACTGCTTCAGTGACTCCATCCAGCCACCTCATTCTCTGTCGTCCCCTTCTTCTATTGCCCTCAATCTTTCCTAGCATTAGGCTCTTCTCCAGTGAGTCCTTCCTTCTCATTAGGTGGCCAAAGTATTTGAGTTTCAACTTCAGGATCTGGCCTTCTAAAGATCAGTTGGGGTTGATCTCTTCTAGGACTGACTGGTTTGAACGCCTTGCAGTCCAAGGGACTCGCAGGAGTCTTCTCCAGCACCATAGTTCAAAGGCCTCAATTCTTTGTCGCTCAGCCTTTCTTATGGTCCAACTTTCACATCCATACATTGCAACTGGGAAAACCATGGCCTTGACTATACGCACTTTTGTTGGCAGGGTGATGTCTCTGATTAGTGTTGATCAATTTGTTCGTAATAAGTGCACCTCAAAAGAAATAATCAAAATCCAGAAGAAGAGGGCTTAGTTTCTAAACAATGCATGCAAAGCCAATTCTTTGATATATGGTTGGTGGGGATTCCAGAGCATAAGGTGATAAAGAACAAGATATAAAGCAGTTTGACAGAAACTGGGTTACATTTGTTCTCGTGGCTTCAGCAGCCATGCTAACATTTGCAGAATTCCGTCTGCTTAACTTACTAATTACTTGGTGTTTTCAAGCAGACATGTCTCTTGCTGTGTATCTCTCAAATCTTTTCTCCCGCCCTTTTATAGCTGCTCTGTTGGCATTCAATATGTTTGAGACTTTCCCCCCACTCTAGGAAAGTCTTGTCTCTAAATTAAGAAACAAAAACAAAACAGACACACCATCCTGTTCTCAGCAAACTTACTCTGAGATTAGTATTTTGCTTAAGTGCAACTATTCTACTATTGCTCAAATCAAACAAATTTTTGTGGTCATCATTTACCAGCACAAAGGAAATCTAACAGTAGGCCTAATGATGAGACTAAAAGTATTAAAAAAGTGGGAGGCAGAAAAACAGTAATTTTTAGAGAATTTTAAAGATAAACATCTCCACTTATCGGTAGGCTTATGCAGTGGTGGGATTCAAATATGTGAACAACTGGTTCTCTGTGTGGATGCCGCTTCCGGAAGTCCATTCTGGGCCTGGGCAACAAAAAATTAGCTACCAGTTCTGCTGAAGTGGTGCAAACCGGCTGAATCCCACCATTGGGCTTATGGATGAAACTGAGATAATAGTGACAGGGATAAGTATAAGTATGTTTCATACAAGAAAAAGCTTCACTTAAAATATGAGAGATTTTGGCTAATAAAAGGGTCAATTATTCCTAAACATAATGCTAGCAGCAAACCATGTGTAGCAGGCCATAATGAAGCTGGTCTGCTTCCAGGTTTTTGTTCCTTATTTTGAATGCAATCACACAGAACCTGTTATCCAATAGCAGGAATTATGCATATTATTGGTGTTAAATTCTGTAATATTATTAAGAAGCAGAGTAATTAGGTCACCCTGAAACACTGACAATACTCATATTTATCTTACAGCAGTGGTGAAGAAAGGGCATTGCATTGGCCCAGACTGACAGCCTTTCTCTGGCCTATGACATCTCATCTAACTGCATGAAATATACAGCTAGTGCTATATTGTACAGCAAATGGTCAGCTATGAAAAGCTAGGGGGGTATCATTTCGGCATTCCAGGTGCTGCTCAAGCACCATTTTGTTGCTTGAAGCTCACTTGGAGTAAGTACAAAGGAGATGGCCCTAGAAGTGAGAGTTTTGCTTGCTTCTACATAGTATGAAACCTATCCTCTAAAGTTAATGCTAAACCTGGAGGAAGGCATGTCAGTCTCAACCAATAATTATCTAATCTATGTTCTGGTCTTCACTCCTGCCATTCCTACCTCCATGAAAAAGTTGCATTAGAGACAGAGATGGGGAGGAGGGGCGCTAAGAATATTGCTCTTAGAAATTCTGACTGCACAAGTTCCAGTAGTGAAAAGATGGGAGATGGTCCCAGCCATGCACTGTAATAAATATATTTGAGGCTTGGCTTCAAATAATTTAATACCTGCAAGTCTATGTTGTCTTCTTCCTCTTTAGGATGATAGAATCTTAAGACAACTGAAAATAACTGCTCTCATTAAATACTTTTTGAGTGACTCTGCTACCATGTGCGGTTTTATTGCTATTAGCCTAAATGGCTACTGTTGTTCAGATTGCATGATACAGAAAAGAAGAATCAGAGTAGTGGCTTCCAACTGCACTTTCTTTACCTGAGCTTACAATTGCCTGATATATACTGATGAAGAAGACTCCTAAGTTCAGAAAAATAAAGGAGAATAGATTCTACCTGGGAACAGAAAGCATTATCAGCAAGACTTACTTTCTATAACAGACATGTCAAACACAAGGCCCGGGGGCCGGATGCGGCCCACGAAGTGGTTTCATGTGGCCCGCGAAGCCATCCTGGAAACAGTGAGGGAACGGCCCCCACTGCCTTGGCCCTGGCCCAGGCCAGCCGGGAGCCAATGTACAATTTTGTGGTGGCCATCTATGCTGAAAGGCATTCAGTCTTAGCTCCACAAGACCGTCTAGAAACAGCGAGGAACCAGCCCCTGCCGTGTCGGCCCCACCCCCTGGGTGCATGCTGGGGAGGTGTCACCCTTTGTGAGGAATGAAGGGTGACACCTTTGTGAGGAATGAGGGTCTTCTGTCAGAGATCCTCAGATCTGTTCCACTCCTGCCCAGGCCCCCACAGGACCCTTGACGTGAACGATGTAGAGCTGGCCATGCCCACCCAGTAGGCCACATCCACTCCATCCACGCCCACCCAGTAGGCTGCACCCACCCTGGCCACACCCATCCAGCCCCCCGAGGGCAACCGCAATGCTGATGCGGCCCTCAATGAAATTGAGTTTGACACCCCTGTTCTATAAGATGCTAAACTGATAAGCAGAGAAAGCAGAAAGAATGAGAAGAAGAGGAAGAACACAAAACATGTATGAGAAGAAGACTAAGAAGGAACACGAGTGGAGGAGGAGGAAGGAGAGGACATTTTTTTTTCTAATCTGATGCTATCTAAATTGGAGAAAACTAACATGTTTAAAACCTAAAAATGGGTTTACAGGAAAAATTTCATGAATAGTTATCCATAGTTCCTATGATAAATCTCAGGAAGGAAGTGCTTTGATATCTTTTGGGGAAACCACAAGTAGTAATTCATCAATTTAATTCAGGATTCTTCAAACTTGGCTCTTTTATGACTTGTGGATTTCAACTCCCAGAATTCCTCAGCCAGCATGCCTGGCTGAGGAATTCTGGGAGTTGAAGTCCACAAGTCATAAAAGAGCCAAGTTTGAAGATCCCTGATTTAATTGATGAAGATAAGCAAATCTTTTCATTATTGAATATAGGCTTTATATTTACGTTTTGTGCACCATTGTTATTTTTGGAAGGTTTCACAAATCTATGGGCTTCTAAGTAAATCTAGGTAAGTGCTTCAAATGATGAGTAAAATTTATTCCTGTTCAGGTTCATTTAAATCTATTCCACCACCACATCTTCAAAGGAATATAAATGTTCTTCATTGTAACCCTACAATCTTGAAGTGTCGACAGCCAGCATTCATTTGAAATGGTTAATAATGGAGCTGGCACTTGAACTGGCAGCCACCCAAGAAGTTAGAACACTCTGCCTATTCTGCAGGTTTCATAAAAATAACATGAAACAAATGGGCTAATCCATTAAAAAAAAGTTACACCTGGTTTTTATAGAATACTGAAAGCTGGGACTCACCAATTAAAAGCAATGATGTGCTGCCTGGCTTAGAAATAACTATTCATCTTCAAGCTTGCATAAATTTTTTTGCAAGGGCTTAAAAAAGTTTGTGCTACAAGTCCAACATTTTCCCACCTGCAAAATGACATTAGTGATTGTCAGCTTTATCCCAACTGATCTCTTTTCAGCATGCAAAGTAGATTAACTCTTCTGATTCCATTTATCTGGTTAGCAGCCTTCTCAAGTTAATTAAATGAACAGAATACCTGCCATTAGAGAGGAATTTAGAAATCCCAGAGAAATTATAGAACTCTTCAATGGATCTGGGAATAAGTGATGAAGAATACTAGTCCAGATGTAACATGGGTTATTGAAGTTGACTACTTAAATTGGAAGTGTGCATTTGGTCCTAGGTGGCATTGCACTCCTGAAGAATCAAATTAGTAGCTTGGAAAGTTTCTGAGATCCACAGTTTAGCTGGAATGATATAGTTTTTTGGTAGCTATGACTGCTTTTTAATAACTCTGGTGATTAAGACATTGTTCTTCTTGACTTTTATTCTGCACTGTTCATGGGGTTGCCTTTGAAAATAAGAGGGCAATTCAGAAATAAACTTCCATTTGGATATCAATGACAGACACTCGCAGATACAGAACTTTTATTATACACATTAGAAAATTACAACATTATATTACTTTTCGACATAACCGCCATTCAAATTGAGGCACTTGTCATAATGTCTTACAAGGTTTGAAATTCCTTAGTAGTAGTTGCTCGGTGCCAAATCTGGGCTATATGTGTGTGTGTGTGTGTGATCAAAAACATCCCAACGGAACTGCTTCAAAAGTTCTTGGGTGCATCTAGCGGTGTGCAGGCGAGCATTATTGTGAACCAACACCACACCGGAAATGGTGCCATAGAAAATCCTGCCAAATGTGAAGATGCCAAAGGAGTACTGCTGATGAAGTTCATGGAGCCTGGTTCGACCATCAATTCAGAAGTCTACTGTGAAATGTTACGAAAACTCAGACGAGCCATCCATAACAAGTGTCGGGGCATGCTGACTTCCGGTGTGGTGTTGGTTCGGATAATGCTCGCCCGCAAACCATTAGACGCACCCAAGAACTTTTGAAGCAGTTCCGTTGGGATGTTTTTGATCATTCCCCCCATAACCCAGATTTGGTGTTGAGCGACTACTACTAAGGAATTTCAAACCTTGTAGGATGTTATGACAAGTGCCTGAATTTGAATGGCGATTATGTCAAAAAGTAATGTAATGTTGTAGTTTTCTAATGTGTATAATAAAAGTTCTGTATCTGCGAGTGTCTGTCATTGATAACCAAATGGAAGTTTACTTCCAAATTTCCCTCAGAACTAGAAAGGTTCAGTTGGTACATATATGCTAGTCTTTAGATATCAGTAGTATTCAGTAAGTCTGATAACTTAACTTTCATTTTTGTAACAGAAGAACTGGGTAACAATGCATTTCAAAACCCAATTTGAAGTGTTATTATTAAACTTCAGAAATACAAGTGATTTGGGGATAAATTATCACAAGAACTGTCCTCATCTGTATTATTTCTATCTGCTGTTCAACTTTCCTCAAACAAGGTACATGGCTTTCTTAATAGTGGAACCACAATTATGGAATTCCTATCCAGCCAAGTTTCTCACAGTGATATCAATAAAAGCCTTCCAACGGATCTTAAAATCCTTTTCATTCTACACTGTCTGGCTCAGAACTTTATGATTATTTTTTTTTGCTTTTCTATGTATCTTTTTGAAGAACTGAGCAAAGGCAGAAGATTTGCACACTGTCCTCCAGACAGCATCATCAGCTACTCCTTCAGTTTGGATAACTGTTAGACAAAGGCTGTAGTTAACTTATCTAGTTTAGAAGTACTGTTATGAGTTCCTGTATTCACTCAGCCAGATTTTCAGTGGGCTGGCAGTTTCATTGTTTGGAAGCACTGACGCTTCTGGCCTGTATTGGCAACCAAACCTCCTCTGTGTTTGTTTCCTAGAAGCCCCCCCACCCATCTCTTATTATTCTTAGAACAGGGTGAACTTATGTTTCAAAACAAACATGTCCGTGGCTTTCCTTCCTAGAATAAAAGCCATGGTTAGCATCTACCTACTTGGCAATCCTATTGTTAGAAAGCATGTGTGTTTCCCAGTCCGTTTTTTTTTTTCACTGCATAGTTTGCTACAGTCCATTCTCATTTCTCTTGCCCACTAATCATGGAGGCAATTAAGACTTTCTGTGACCCATTTTCTTATTTAGCATTCTTTCTGCCAAGACTCCACTAAAAAGAATCCCTTGCATTATTTCATTGTATGGTTGCAAGGTACAATTCACATATGTTTGGAGAGGGAAGAACACTTTTCATGTTTCCACAGATGTGTGCTTTAACAAAGAGGGCAGTAGCCTGGCTTTCATTGTCTCTCTTCTCGTAGAATTAGTACCAGCCCCCCCAAAAAAACAAACAAAACCCCACAAATCTTCCCTTATAGTTTTTCTTATCAACTCTCCTTTAGTGTATGAAAGAATGTTTTTTAAATGTATTTAAAATAAAATAGAATTTTGGTGAAATTCTCATGGGAAGAATGTACTGTTTGTGTACTTGTTTATTTAGGAGAAAAAAAATAATGTGTGTGTGGGGGGGGGTTGTGTGTGTGATCATCTCGACTTTCATGGCACAATTATCTTCTCAACAATCTGCATTTTCCTTAGCTTTATTTCCACCTTGCCTTTAGGGTACACCTGGAGAGGTCTGGCACTCAGGGAGGACTTCGAAATTGTGGAAAGGTAAATTACAAAAGCATAGTCAGCCATAGCCCTTTTCATCATTTCTACCAGTAAATAAGTCTAGAAATTTCAACCTCAAAAGTTTAACACAATTCTCCTGAAAACGAGGTAGAAAAACACATTCGGTTGCAAGGAAAAGAAACATGTAAAAAGTGACAAGGGAAATTTCATCACAGCAGTAATTATTTCATGGAGGCAGAAAAATGCCATTTATGCTGCAAGGAAGGAATGAGAAGTTAGCAAATTAATACTTGCTGCTGCTGCTGCTTTTGATCTTTCTTACTTTTTCTTACTTTACTTTAGAGTTTGCTGTGAGTGACAGAATTAACTAACTGATCTTTTGTCTGTGATTTGTGTCATTGTCTGGCAATTCTAGATTTCTCTTTGTTTCTAAGGTCTTGGAAATTGGAATTTTAAGTAGCCGCTTTTCCAAATATCTACTTTTCCATTTTTTTCCAATATTGACTTAAAATTACATCCTCTAATATACATATATTAGGGCACAATAGTGGAAATAGAAAGGGCCATTCATGTCGCTGAGCTTCCTGAAAGCATCTGTTTAGCCCTGATATGACACCAAACTAAATGGACTTTTGGCTTGATCAAATTGGACTGTCTTGTGTTCTTCTTATGGTGGCAAAGTCACCAGTGAGGAAAAACAACAGGAGACTCATCCTTGGCTGATTTCTAAGTTGTTTTGAAGATTGTCAGGGGAAAAAAAAAAAAAAGCAAACTTCTTTTGCTCTCTATGATCCAGAACCAAAAACTGTTCATACTTGAAGACAAAATTTATGGTCCCCAATTTCAGGTAAGATTTTGGCAAGACGAAACAGAAACTAAACAAATTAAACAACTAGCAGTGGTACTCTTTTAATGTGCTGCCCGAGGCAGCCTTCTTATCCTGTCTAATGGTAGGGCTGGCCCTACTTGTCAGTCCCAATTTTCTTAACTCAGGTTTAGTAATTCACTGAGTCATTGCCCAAGCAGTACCAACAGCCATTGTGAACTTAAAGAAAAGCCTTAGTTTCAGAGAAGAGAAGGAAAGAGAAGGGGAGGGGAGGGGAGGAGAAGAGATATTCTGTTAATGGCACCCTTAACATTGAGACTGGTTTTGTGTAGTAGTTAAGGCAGCAGGCTAGAAACTGGGAGACTGTGAGATCTAGTCCTGCCACGTGCACAGAGCCAGCTGGCTGACTTTGGGCCAGTCCCTGTCTCTCAGCCCTAGGAAGAAAGCAATGGCAAACCACTTCTGAAATCTTGCCAAGAAAACTGGAAAGGCTAGTCCAGGCAGTTGCCTGGAATCAAAAACTGACTTGAAGGTGCAACACTCCTTTAATATTAATTCTGGTACCTGCATATAGTTCCAGTTTGTTTTTCAGTTGTTTACTATGTCAGAATCAAAATTCATTGTTTTTGAAATTAAGGTCCAATTTGTAAATGTGGAATTAAGAAAATCTTAAAGCCTGTACTGTATTTGCAGTAGCCTTGCTTAGAAAGAGATTAACATCAAAGAGGCAATCTTTCTTCCTGGATAAACTGACATTCATTTAAACTGAAGGTTTTGAATTGCTTGCACGTTTAGGTTCCTCATTTTCTTTTTGTGGTCTGCAGTCATAAGCAAAATGATTGTATAATGATTTCATAATCATAGGCTAACTTACGGAAAAAATATATATAAAATCTTGCATGGACTCTAGAATTGGGATTAGCTTGGTAAATTATGTTTCCTTACAAGAGAACATTAACAGTTGAAAATGTGCAGTAATTAATGGATGGAATTTGCAATAACAGGAGCAATTAACTGAAGGGCAACAGTTAATGGCTCAAAACTTTCCATCGTTCTATCATAAGGAAGTATATTTCTAACACAAATCAGTGACAAATGGTTGTTGAGAGGGAAGCCAACCGAATGGCTCTACTTCAACATCAGCAGTTAATAGTGCCGACATAAACAGACACTTTGGTTGTGTTTATTTAATATATTTCACTGAGAGAAATTCCTGTGTTGAAATAGCAAGTTTCCAGCTTTAGCCAGAGACAATGTTAAATAAACAGCCACGTTTCAAGGGGAAATCTCTCCAAAAGAAAGTAATACGTTTCAAAAGCGAAAGGTTAGATCTGTTTAATTTTTCTTTGTTGCATGGAACTTTTTCAGTGAACATCTGGACTGAAGTGGCATATTTATGTGCAAATGACATCAGAGCATTCCCCATTTGACAGCAAGGAAGCAGCGGGCACTCCTAAGTGAAATTTGTAGGGATCCTGCAGAGCCGGGATTTGTTGCTTCTACAAGATTTTCAATTCTGTTATATTAGCTGATCATCTATGCACATAAGATACAGATTTTGAGTTAAACTCAAAGAGAACCAAGGTGTTTTGTTATAGTTATATGGCAAACAAAGTATTTTGTGTTGGGTTATTGTACATGTACATTAATGTGCAAAATATGTTTCTTTTCAAAACTGCATGACGTAATATATTTAATATAGGGGTAAAGCTATAGGAGGAAAACAGCTCTACTGCATTTGTAAGACATATTTAAAATTTGAATGTACATTCAATTTTCCTTCTAATAAGTGTGAACCTTGATCATTCTTATCTGACTTGCAGAAAGATTGTTTCCTTAATTCCAATGACTAGGACAAAACAATAACAGTAGCAAAAAAAAAAAGTTGCTTCTTCATTGCCACACAAAAATTTGAACCTCACTTTCCTATCTCCATTGGAATATACTTTGTTCCTGGGTTTATATTCTATATTCAAATATAATTTGATTTATAACCTATATCATGTTTAAACCTAGACATCGTAATAATCATATTGTTTTTATAAATTTTCTCAGAGAGTTTAAAGTGTCCCGGGGTGGTTCTTCTTGCCTTTAATTCAACATTTAGATCTTCTACGTTTTAGTCCAATACTATATAGCTGTACTTCATCATGCCTAAAAACATGATTTAGGATTGCCAATATAATAATTGGGGGGGGAGGACCTCAGTTTCAAGATTTATGTGTTGGGTAAAGGTAGTCTAAAACAGGGGTGTCAAACTCAATTTCATTGTGGGCCGCATCAGCATTGCGGTTGCCCTTAGGGGGCTGGGTGGGTGTGGCCAGGGTTGGTGCGGCCTACTGGGTGGGCATGGATGGAGTGGGTGTGGCCTACTGGGTGGGCATGGCCAGCTCTACATTGTTCGTGTCAAGGGTGCCTCTGGGGGCTTGGGCAGGAGTGGGACAGATCTGAGGGTCTCTGGCAGAAGGGGGTGGGACCGGGGCAAGCGCCAAGGCATGGTCCATTTCTTCATTCCTCACAAAGGGTGACACCTCCCCAACATGCACCCAGGGGGCGGGGCCGACGTGGCAGGGGCTGGTTCCTCGCTGTTTCTAGACGGCCTTGTGGAGCTAAGACTGAATGCCTTTCAGCATAGATGGCCACCGCAAAATTGTACATTGGCTCCCGGCTGACCTGGGCCAGGGCCAAGGCAGTGGGGGCCGTTCCCTCACTGTTTCCAGGATGGCTTCGCGGGCCACATGAAACCACTTTGCGGGCCACATCTGGCCCCCGGGCCTTGTGTTTGACATGTCTGGTCTAAAATGTGGTACATTGCACATTTGCTAACTGCTCCTTTATGACAGTTGTCTAGCCATATACAGTGGATAGGATGGCAGGACATACTGCCTTAGTATCAGGTCTTTGATGCAAATTGGATGGAGCGAGCAGTCATAGGCCAGTTTTAGGTTTGAGGAAATTAATCTATTGTTGCAAAGAAAAATCTGATTATTGGAATCAGAGTTGGACTCGGATGCTTTGTCCATAGCATGCCAAGAGATCCATCCATCTTCTTTTAAGGATTTATGGAGGGTTGGGATCTCGACATTTCAACAGATCTGGAGGCATTTACTAGAAGCAACATGTCCAGTACACTTTGACGTGTGATATGTTCTACCAAATGCCTGTGAATTATACATTGGAATATTTTGGGACACAAAATGCTGTTGCAGAGGAATCTCGTTCAGTGTGAGGGATTGGGTGGAGAACTGAACTATCACAGAAATGGAGATGGATTAATGCAGTTGTGGAAAAATGTACAAGCATTCTATTAGGCCAAAAGTGTGAGGGAAAGCTAATAGAACGAATCATGGTTGCCAAGGTTGGAAAGACCTTGAATAGAAGTCATCAAGGGGTGACTGTCTTGCAAAATACAGGCAGTACAAGACGTGATGGCAAGATGAGCCACGTTCTGTAATTCAAACTTTTATTAAATAGCACTTGGATAGTGTATGAAGCATAGAGAGACAAAAGCACAATTAGGACGAAGAAGAAAGTGCTGTGTGATAGATGTTTCAAAACATCTATCAAAGGTAGCACTTCTAGAGATCCTTTAAGGAATATTTTATTCCTCTCAGAAGACTGTAAACATCTGGATGTTTTTCTCCCTCTCTGCCCCTCTAAAAAGCATGGAAACATCAGGTTTTCATTCTCCTGTGTAATTTTCTTGTGGTGCTGAATGCCACTCTTTTGGCAAAGGGCACCGGGGGCTGCAGAATATAGTCTGCGCTCCAGGAGGAAGAAAACAGCTGCCCCCTGATTTGGCAGGCTCCAAAGCATTTGTCCTGTAACCAGTTTGGTCTTTTCCAGCTTCCTTCAAGGGTGCTTGGGAAAAGTTAAGCTTTTCCTGAGAATTTTCCCCAGGGCTCATAATGAGGTTGTGTGTCAGCCGATGGCAGCTCTTCCATGTCTATCATAACATTGTTGCCTCCGAATTATACTTGACTTTTGTAGGTCAGTCTTCCCCGTGGTCCCTCCAAATATGTTGGTTGTGTGGTTAATATTAACAGTGAAAACAAATATTAAAAAAACATTAAAAAGTACTTGGAAGCAGAGGAAATGGTCATGGTTGCAAGGAACATCTAGCTTTCAGCAGAGTCATGAATGACTGGCTCCTATTGCAAATATATAAATGAAGAATTAAATCCAAGAAGGAAACAAAACTGTATAATAATAATAATAATAATAATAATAATAATAATAATAATAATAATAATAATAATAATAATAATAATAACAACAACAACAACAACAAAAACAACAACAACAACAACAACAATAATAACAATAGTAATAACAATAATAACAATAATAACTATAATAACGATAATAACGATAACGATAATAACGATAACGATAATGATAACGATAACGATAACGATAACGATAACAACAACAATAACAATAACAATAACAATAACAATAACAATAACAATAATAATAACAATAATAATAATAATAATAATAATAATAATAATAATAATAATAATAATAATAATCTATTGCTTGGAAATACACAGAATACAAATCAGGAATCTTTTAACTTAGTATATATTCAGAAGTACGGTGGTGTTGTATTTGTGTTAAAATATAGTCCCTGCATTATATTTCATACAAACGCCCTATTGACTGATGAATACAAAATGAGTTTAAAGTGAATTTGGTGTATTTTTCATGTTCCTCTAAGTTTCTCTAAGCCATGGGTGGACATCCTGAGAACAATTCCAAGTCACACATGTACCTCAAACTTCCTTTTTTTGCCTTCTTTAACCATAATTAGCCAAGATTAATAGCATGGCTTTCTGCTCTCTTGAGGTAGAAAATCTACAAAAACTGGTGTGAAGTCTAAAATAGCTTCAGAACTCAAAGAAAAAGTAGAAAGTCCTGGCTCTGCTTAAGTAGATAATCTGTCTGCTTGTTGTCACCCTCATCCTCCTCAAAATAATAGAGATTTCCTTCAGCCATTGAAAGGTTGTGTACTGCTGTCCTGCATTAGTCAAAATGGGTCAGTTGCTTCATTTTTATCTTCTGGTGTTTCCTTGGTTCTAAACAACCAATATCTATTTTGGTATGTGTTGCTTTAAAAAAAATGAGCACAAAATGAATGAATGCTCTAAAGCCAAACACTTCAGATGGAACCTCCTGTCTTATTCAGAAATGCAAGATAGAATCCAGACACCTGTTCTTCTTCTGGAGCATGGTAAATGTTGGCCGGTCCATTTCCAGGTGCTGTTAAAAACTAACTATTGGGAGAAGGAAACATAACAAACTACAGAAGAAGGTAGAATGAGATAGATCCGGTCAGCTGCTCTAAAGGGAATGCCTTTCCAAGGCGAATCCATCCATAGCTCATAAGGTAGATATGCAGCCTACTAGGACTGCCAAGAGAAAGCTTGCCAATTCAGCCTATTCCAAGCAAGGTCTTGAGCTTGTGTACACAAACAAATACAAGGCTCAGAATCTGAAAGCAAAGCAAACACAAGGAAAGAACTCAACATCCCCATATGCAACTCATTAGGGATCAGCAAGGAAGAGACGAATGGAACATTGAGGCTCAATCCTTGTGGTCCATTTCGCCTGCCAAGTCACGGTCTCTGGGCAAGGTATAAACTAAGCTCTACAGTGCTGCTGCTGCTTCTTTTTATTTATTTTTATTTAAAAGGCATCTTTTTGCACATTTTAGATGGTGTGAAAAAGATAAAATGTCTGCTACAGAAGCAGGAAAATTTCAGGAATCTCACACAATCAGTCACACCAGGGAGGGCTAATTAAATATAAAATAGTTTGCATGACTCTGGCCTAAGAAGCATATTTGTGTGGAAAGTCATTGTGATCTGTGTATAAAGAATCATGGGTGGGTAACACCTAGAGCTGGATCACTTGATGAAGGTATGAAACCTCTTCAGCTTAGAGGATCCCTGCATATAGTTGTCATGAGCCTGGTATAGGTATCTCTCCCCTCCATCTCCATCTGGATTTGCTACACTTATGCCCAACATTTTGATTTTTTACTAGGCCTCTGTGCCATCCAGCTACCAGTATGCCTAATGGGACCTTGATACTTTGCATCACTGTTCCCCTCTGTAATTCTCTATCTTCTCCCGAAATAATTAAATGTGACCTTTGGAAATTAAAAGGTGCTCAGCCCTTTGGCAAATCAAAAAGGTTAGTCAGGGCTGCACTTTCATTCTTCAAATCCTGGATTGGAAATTGTCACTATTTTATCTGCTTCTTATCATGGTTCCGACAGATGAAGCTCTTCAAAAGAACTTTGAGGCATTGTTTTACCTTAAAGAATATTTTATTCGAGAAACAAAGTATCAGCACTACATAGTTGAAAGTAAAAATTAAATTTCCCTCCCCTGGATACAAAGTAACAAAGCACAATTCCCTCCTCCAATAAACAGTCATAAATCACATTCCCCAATTAGCTTGAAGCGCGGGCTTTCTCCCCAGCTCTCCAGCCTGACAAAACTCTATCAACTCTGGGCCCAATGACCTTGGGTTCCCATGGCTGAGTTATTATTGTTATGACTAGCTGGACTCTCATCCACATTCCCCCTCCCAGCATCAACTAATTCTAAAAGCAATAGAGAAAAATGGCTGCATTTCCATCTGTTGTCAAAGCAAGAACACCCGATGTTAGCAGCGTTGACACTTCCTGGTAAAACTAGAAGAGTAGGTAAAGGCAGAATGAGCAGCCAAGGGAAACAAGTGGGTAGTGAGATAGCAGAGAGGGAGTCCAGTAGAGGGATAACAAAAAGAATCAAGGCCCTGGGAAGAAACAAGGAGAAAGTAAGAGGGAGGACATGAGGATGGGGGGGGGGGGGTAGTAAATAAGAAAAAGAAGCTGAGTATTCACAAAATGTGGAAGATGTAAGGAGGCAAAGAGTGATTTGCCTGAGATCTCTCAATCCTACCAATAGCATTGTCCACCTTACCTGAATCCAACTGTAGATGATTCCCTGCATTTGATGTTGGTTTTTCATCCACCCCACCATTTTTTTTCTCAATATCTCAGCTTGCCAGATGGAGAGGAACTGGCTGTACAGCAGTGGAATTTATGCAGAATGCTGATTCATTAACTTGCTCCTCAGCCAAGAAGTGATGGCCAGCTCTTTCTAATATTCCAAGCAGAGACAGCAAGAACAACGGCAGATATCTTGTAACTGTTGTAGATGATGACCAGTGTGTAAATGTATTCTCAAGAATTAATCCTCAGGATACCTAGTTTACCATTTGTTGAGAAGAAGTTGCAAAATGCCCTTGTGTTTAGCATTTACCTTTTACTGTTCATTATTGTGAGCATAGCATTTTAGCTTGTTATAAATTTTGGAGAATGCTGAAATGGTTTACCCAAAGTTCTAAGGACTCTTGTCATTAGAATTCCTGCTAAATAATGTGAAATTATTAAATGGAAATGGGGTGTGTATGTCTAGGTGTTTGTTGGGATAGGGAAAGGATTGTGCATATGCTTTGCACAGACATTAAACTGAGGACTGATTGCCCTAAGGGCCATCAGTGATAATATCATTATTTGACCAGGACAGGATCTGCTCATGAGCCCAGGTAGCTACTTTTTGCTCATTTTTGCTTTGCTTTCTGACCAGCTGTTAAAAGAATAAAACACAACTGATTCCCTCTGCTATTTTTAATCTTAATATTAACTTGGAGAAACATCTTTGGGAGTTGGTTCTGTCCATATGCTTTCCATCTGGATACATCTGCCTACTCTGAGCCTAGTTCTAAAGAGAAGGGAGGGGGATGGCAGAACTTTTGGTTAACATGAGCTGCACTTAACATTTTGGGGAAAGGGAAGGGTTACAGTGGATAGGGCCACATTGCAATCAAGAATAGGTGTCAATAGGTGATGGGAGGGGTTTTTAAAGTGTGTTAAACTTTGTTTAGGATATACAGTATGTAGTTTAATTATATCTTCCATCTAGCCAGTTACCAGTAACTCCTGGTGATGCAAACTAGATTTTGGAGATCTATATATGGCCCTGGGATCTCAAATTGATTTTCTATCCCTGCCTTGGAAGTTTTGGAAGATTCAACTCCATTTATAAGTTGTCTACTTTTGCTCTCTCTTTTTTGGTGCCTTCAAATCAGCCTTGATTCCTGAAATGTTTGCTTGGCAACATTTCTGGAGCATTTTGACAATGGCTTCTTTATAGGGCTAAGAGAGAAGACTAGTCCAAAGTCATCCAGCTGCTTTCCATGCCTAAGGCTAGAACTTGAGTCTCTTCTATACCTCCCTCCAGAATCCAGTAATTTTAATGCCAAAATCTAAGTAATATGTGAGAGTTATTTCTGATAAGAAAATCAAAGCTTTTGAACTAGTACAACTAACTTGCTGCAAACATGTAAGAAATGTGAGGCAAGATTTGCATGTTCTTCAATGGGTCCTTGATCCAACCTTCTGAATCCCTGTTGAGCAATACACTTTGAATGGAACAATATTCAAAATATTCCTCTGTTGGACGCAAGATGGAAGTGGCTTTGTGTGGCAGGAGTTAATGTACTTTATTAGGCTGTCTGTTCACCCAGGGTCATCTTATCTCTAGATACTCAAATTCTCAGAAAGCAGCGGTTCCTTCCAAAGAAGATGTTGGCTTATCCAAGACATGCTATTCAAGGAAATGTTGTAACAGAGCCAATGAATCCAAGGCTTTGTTTTGTTTAACTTTATTTTACTGAAACTTTAAGCATGCCTCTGCCTGTGTGTTTAACTGTATGGTATTTAGATTCAGATTACAAATTGCTATGGTATCAACTGCCAACAAAATCATAAAAAGTCCTAGATTGATGGAATTGAAAAAGATCACAAAACCTGTTATCACATTGACACTTGAAATTTACTTCACTCTAGTTTCACAGAAAGTAAAATAGACATGCTTCATTATTGTGTACATTTAAGTGTTAGTGTATTCAAAGGTTTTCTTCTATAAGAGAAGCTGAAATGAGATATTGGTCTCCAGAGCATAGTGTGAATCAGCTTTGCAGGAAAGAGACTCACTGCAAAACACTAACCCTATTCCCAATCCCTAGAGGAGATCCAGAAGGATAACATAATCTATGGCAGGGATGTCCAACCTTGCCAACTTTAAGACTTGTGAACTTAAACTCCCAGAATTCCCCAGCCAGCATTCCTCAAAGCATGGCTGGCTAGGGAATTCTGGGAGTTGAAGTTCACAAGTTTTAAAGTTGCCAAGGTGTGATACCCCCGGTCTATGATATTGAATGCCACTGACAGATCAAGCAGGACAGGAGACTTGCTCCATCCCTATCCTGATTCTCTCAGTTATCTACTAGTACGATCAATGCAGTCTCCTTGCTTCACTCCAAAATAAAAGCTAAGTGAAAAGGGATCAAAATAATCTACTTCCTCCAGGGCCATCTGGTGTTATGTTACCACTTTCTTACTATCTTTCCCAAAAGAGGTTGGGATCTGGTCCTTAATTATCCAGTAATGATGATTCCAGGAATGACTTCTTGAGGAGCGGGCACACAGCCACTTGCTTAAATGAGCCTCTACTCAACTATGAATTAGCCATTGATTGAATATAGTAATTGGTCACCTAAATCAATCAGCAGAGAAGTGGAACTTATGCAAGGTGACATTCCCAAGAATCTGTCCATTTCATGGACATTTACAGGCACACACTCCTCCCAGATAATAGGGCAAGACCCTGTTCTCAGTTAACTCCCTAGGACTTGTTCAGTCAAAGATTCTCTGAACAAATTGGAGTGACTTTATCCAGGCTAATGCCCAGAATATTCCTCACAGCATCCTTCAGGACTTCATGCTATCCCTCACTCTCATGAGAGACCAGGCTTTTTAAAAAAGGGTTGCTTGGCAACATTCTGTGAACCAAACTAGGATGCAAACATATTACTTCCCTTATTGCCATCGTGTAGACCCAAATATGGGCTTGTTTATAATATCATAATATCTTGATTCTGTTCCTCTATTAATGCAATCCTAGGCTGCATTAACAGAGGAATAGAATCAAGATCACGTGAAGTGTTATTATTGTTTTACAAAGCCTTAGTACGGTCACACTTGGAATACTGCATCCAGTTTTGATAACCACAATAAAAAAAATGTTGAGACTCTGGAAAGACTGCAGAAAAGAGCAACAAAGATGATTAGGGGGCTGGAAACTAAGACATATGAAGAATGGTTGCAGGAATTGAATATGTCTAGTCTAGTGAAAAGAAGGACTAGGGGAGATATGATAGGAATGTTCCAGTATTTGAGGGGATATCACAAAGAAGAGGGGGCAAAATATTTACCAAAGCACCAGAAGGCAAGACAAGAATCAATGGATGGAAATTAATCAAAAAGAGAAGCAACCTCGAACTAAGGAGAAATTTCCTAACAGTGAGAACAATCAACCAGTGGAATGCTTTGCCTTCAAAAGTTGTGGGTGCCCCATCATTGGGCATTTTCAAGAAGAGACTGGACAGTCACTTGTCTCAAATGGTATAGACTCTCTTACCCATGCAGGGAGTTGTACTAGATGATCTCCAAGGTCCCTTCCAGCTCTGTTATTCTATGTTATACTGAGCCACAGCACTGTATGAAATCTGCAGCTTTAGAAATGTGCCAGTGCATATCAGCTATCACCTCACAAAAGCCAAAGACAGTTAAATTTGTACTTGGCTTTTACACACAACCGATAGGCCCCTGGGCTAAAGGATCCTGTCATAGAAGTGTAATGTTCCTAGAGCTTAGTAATTCTACCAATCATGTTGATGAAATACCAAATTGGGAGACCAACAAATCTTACATGCAAACCAGTGAAGCAACTATGAAAGAAAATGAAGGTCTTGTGAATTTCTTGGAAGTATCTGAGCCAATTGGATGAAAAAAAAATGTCATGGACTTGATGAGGAGGATAAGGAAGGAGATGCTTTTAAAACTTGCTATCACTGACAACAGTGCTGCTCTAAATGTTTCAAAAGAAGCAGGTGAACACAAAAAATGTTGTCACCACTATCTGGAAATTGATTTAGATAATGAGAATCAGAATGACGCAATCAAGGCAGAATTTAAAAGATCTGAAAAATAATATGGTAAATAATGATGTCACATAGTCTTAATTTTCTGCGATATTTTCCTGTTGACAGAAAATAATAGGCTGTCAAATTTCAACACTTGTACCCAAAGGTGCAAAAGTGCAAAAACTTCAGCTGCTATATTCTGTTCCCAACAGAACTCGGTAAACTGATGCATAATGTTGCATCCTGTAAAATATATGTCAGCTGATTTCAGCAAAAATCTTTTCAGTATAAGTAAGTATTAACTTTAGAACAAGGGTCGCCAACCCCCAGTCCATGGACCAGCACTGGGTTGTGACATGACAGAAACTGGGCCGCAAAAACAAGCAAAACCCCATCCATGAGATAAAGGCAGTACATGAAACCATGCCCCCTCCAGTCCGCAGATAAACCTCTCTCCACGGAACCGGTCTCTGGTGCCCAAAAGGTTGGGGATCTCTGCTTTAGAAAAACCATTACCACAGATGGATCTTAAGTTTAAACTGAAAAGACCCTACTAATGTTAAATTTTGGTGATTACTAGTGAAAGCTGAAATTTTACCACAGACATTGATTAAGCAAATTTCCTTAGGAAAATAATCTGCACTAACTTAAAGTATCTATTGAGTTGAATTTGACTTGGAGTAATTGCATGGACTTGCTTACATAGTCTCTTTGACATGAAATAGAAGTCACTGCTTCCCTTTGATATTTTTTTTTACTTTCTAGTTTAGCAAACCGTTTTAGAATTTCCAAGAAGTCTCTCTTCCAAATACTAAGAATGGCAGACTTTGCTTAGCTTTCTAGATAATCTAAAGCAGTGTTTCTCAACGTCAGTGACTTTAAGATGTGTGGATTCAACTCCCAGTGTTCCCTAGCCAGCCAAAATTGTTAGGGAATGCTGGGAATTGAAACCCACAAATCTTAAAGGTTACTGAGATTGAGAAACACTGATTTAAAGCCACATATCTGCTAAGTTCTATCTGCAGTGGGGAACGATGATGTTGATTTAATTTGCCTCCTGCACTGAAATGTCTTGGACAAGCTTGGATTTAACTATTATGAGAATTGTAATCCAAACATCAGGTTGCCTACCTCAGTTGTAAAATATCTTGAGAGTGATAAAATGTTTGAAAACATTTCAAAGAAATGCTAGGTAAAGAAAATTTGCATTCCCCCCCCCCCATTTTTCTCTTAATTTGATTGGAAAACCAATTTGGCTTAGAAATTCTTTCAATTTCTTCATTTTCTTTTGGGGAAACTTTTGCTCTCTATCTTCTCTAACATGTTCTGATTCTAATAATATGCAAAGCCCATTTCTATTGACCCTCCTGAACCAAGGATCAATTTTCTTCTTGGCTGCAGGCAGTCTCTTTGATTTATGAAAAACTGTGCAAAAAAGGGGCTTATTGTTGTTCAAAGCAGAGATAAATTTCCCAATATATATATCTATATATCTATAGATGGGCAGATAATTACTGAGGTTATACAATTAATACTCAATATATTGCAAGAGATAGGATGTAGAGTTATTTTCATTATATTAAACAATATGCAAATTGAGCTTAGTAGCAAAATCTCCACTATATTATTGTTTGTAATTGAGAAAAGAAAAAGAAAACAAAATATACATAATTTTTTAAATGGAGGCTTACTTTTAATAGGTTGGTTTTGCCTTTGGGATTTTGTATGCCAAGATCTTAGAAAGGGTTGCACGTTCTAGGCACGAATTAGGGGGAATTTAGCAAAATGATCAACAATTAATTCAGGAGTGAAGTAATTATCAGAGGAAGTACACCGAAGGCAATGCACAATTATTTACGGAACGTGGTGACAGCTAAAGGACAAAAGCATCAGTGTATTCAGATCGGTAATGAAGGTGTAGTGGCATAAACATTTATTTCAAATTAGCTTTCAGATGCAATCTTTCTTTAAAGTAGGCGGTTGCATTACATTACAGACCTATTTATATGGTGTTTCAGATAAACCATCACAGTTAAATTGGTGTAATTTAACTCATGGTTATTCTGAAGGTAGGAAAAAGTAGCCTTTAATTTAACCACCACACTTAACAGTCTTTTAGACCACGAGATGTAAGAATATGTAGCCTACAGCATACTTGTGGGTGGAGATGGGCTGATTTTTTTAAAAAAACTGTTCTATACTTATTTAGGGAGATTATATTACCATTTTCATCTTTCCCCACTTAAATGCCAGAACGTTACTGCTGTTGGTGTCAGCAGGCTTTAAGTGGGGTAAATAAGGACTATAAAAAGCAATCGCTGGGCCCTTTAAGATCCTGTGGACACAAGTCACTCACTTCTTCCCGGACATTTCTGGGAATGGCAGTTTGCAGGAGAGTGAGAAGTTCTGTTAAAATCTCCATTGCATCCCACTTGCTAGAAAAAACACAATTCCAAGGATTCCTCATACAGAGGGATGTTTGTAATAAATACTCATAAACACACAGAGAGAGACACATTCAACTACATACACAGAAATTATACATACACACACGTGCACATCCTATACACACACATTACAGTTAATTACAGTCCATTGAGAAATACATTGTATACACACAAACACAAAGATGCACACAAACACACACAAGTATACATCCACCCACACCCACTCACATATACAGGTAGTCCTCAACGTATGACCACAATTGAGCCCAAAATTTTGGTTGCTGAGATATGTAAGTGAGTTTTGCTCCATTTTACAAGCTTTCTTGCCACAGTTGTAAAGTGAATCACTGCACTTGTTAAGTTAGTAACACAGTTGTTTAGTGAATCTGGATCCCCCATTGATTTTGCTTGTCGGAAGGTTGCAAAAGGGGATCAAATGACCCCAGGACTCTGCAACCGTCATAAGTGTGAGTCAGTTGTGAAGCATCTGAATTTTGATCACATGGCTATAATGGTTGTAAGGGTGAAAAATAGTCAGAAGTCACTTTTTTCAGAGATGTTGTAATTTCAAATGGTCATTAAATGAACTATTATATGTTGAGGACTACCTGTATATACACACATATATACCCATATACATATATTGTAGTATACAAATACAACACATACATACACACATAAACAATACACATACAAAGACATATGCATATAATGTACATACTCATAAATCACATGTACACACCTACATACATATACATACATATAGATATAGCTTCTATTTTGCTAAAAATAATGCAGTGAACACAATTCAATAAAATTTGTTGGCAGTCAGTTGTACTGAAAGCAACTGAATAAATCAGTTGGGAATAATTAAGCATCACTGATTTCATCATAAAAATGTAACTATCTACAACAAGAGTTCAGTGAATCTAAGGTTACAGTCTTTTCTTGGGGATAAATTACACTGAATATCTGGTTGGCATGTTTTATCGTAGATTCGAAACAAGTACTCAATGCAATTTTCCCCCCAAAAAAGAATATAATATCCCATGTTAGATAAGATAGTAAAGATCTAGAATGAAACAAATGATTTTATTTTTGTGCACAGAATCTGAAATCCATATAGTTTAATTTCACCTATCTTTCATATTTTTCACTTATAGATTATTCAGTTTCTAATTTATGTAATTCGTACACATGTTCTCTCTTATTTCCACATTAAAATCTGTTTTTTAAAAAAGGGAACAAAAAGCTTCATTTTTAGATTATGTTGAGCAATAGGGGTTTTTAAATACAAATTTAAAGTTACTTTCTCCAAATAGTCATTTCTATTTTTTTAAAAAAAGGAGAAAAACATTTTTCTCTCCCTCTCTTTGGCTGGATAGTATAGTGGTTACAGCACTGCCTTTGAATGGGGAGACATGGCTTCAATTGTTAAGCTGGGTGACGTCTGAGCTGGTGTGACTCTCCTAGTTCATATTTGAGGTAGGCAGGTGAAGCATTAGGGTGTCTTTGCCCAACAACCCCTACTCTTAAGGTGGGTGCCAGCTAGAATTTGAACTTCGGTTTTCTGCCTCAAAGACAGCACTCTAACCACTATGTTATCCAGCCACCACACACATATATATATACACACACACACTATACATACACACCATTAGATGGATTTGTAACTGGCTGACAAACTGTATTCAACTAGTAGTCTTTAATGATACTACGTCTACATGGAGGGATGTAAGCAGTGGGGTACCACAAGGTTCTGTCTTAGGCTCAGATGAGATGAGGAAATAGAAGGGGAACTTATCAAATTTGCAGATGATACTAAGCTGGCAGGAATAGCCAACACCCTAGATGATAGGCTCAAGATCCAGATGGATCTTGACAGTCTTGAACACTGGGCCATATCTAACAAAATGAAATTCAATGTAGAGAAAAGTAAAGTCTTACACTTAGGCAAGAAAAACCAAAAGTACACATATAGATTGGACGAAACCAGGCTTAATAGCAGTAACTGTGAGAGAGATCTTGGAGTCTTAGTGGACAATCAATTAAATATGAGCCAACAGTGTGCAGCAGTAGTCAAAAAAGCCAATGCAATCCTAAGTTGTATTAAGAGAGGGATTTAATCAAGATCATGTGAGGTATCACTCTATAAAGCCTTAGTAAGACCACACCTGCAACCAATTTTGGTCTCCACACTATAAAAAAAAGATGTTGAGATTCTAAAAAAAGTGCAGAGAAGAGCAACAAAGATGATTAGGGGACTGGAGATCTAAAACACATGAAGAACAGTTATAGGAAGTGGGTATGGCTAGTCTAGTGAAGAGAAGGACCAGGGGAGACATGAAATCAGTGTTCCAATATTTGAGGGGCTGTCACAGAGAGGAGGGGATCAACCTATTTTCCAAAGGATCTGATGGCCAGACAAGGAATAATGGATGGAAAGTGATCAAGGAGAGATTCACCCTAGAAATAAGGAGAAATTTTCTGACAGTGAGAACAATCAACCAATGAAACAATTTGCCTTCAGATGTTGTGAGAGCTTCATCACTGGAAGCTTTCAAGAAGAGACTGGACTTCCATCTGTCAGAAATGGTGTAGGGTCTCCTGCTTGGGCGGGCGGTTGGACTAGATCAGGGCTTTTCAACCTTTTCACAGATTGTACCACTTTTAGGACATGACAATATTTGAGTACCACCAGTGCTTAGCCAGGTGTCAAAAACTTGATGAGTAAAAAAAAAGGGGGGGGATTTTGGGTTTTACTGATTAGATTCATTTGTTGTTATAGAAATGGCTAATTTATACTATTATGGAAAAGTAAAAAGTTTAGGTTCAATGTTAATGCTTCCTTCTACTGCAACAGAGGAAATCGGAAGTCAGTGCCTTTTCTTTCTTTTTTCCCTTTTCCCCCTCACTTTTTCCCCCTTCTTCCTCCCCACTGTGTCCTACTATTTGCTTTTGTATTTTTGTATTTTATTCTATAATCTAATAAAATGTTACAAACCATTAAAAAAAGGGAAAAAAAGTATTGGTTTTAATTTCTTCAGTGGCGGTTCCTTTGCTGAATCACTTTTCCTTTGCACTGACAAATGTCAGTGCAGACAAATGAAGAATTTGTCTATATTTATTAATATGCACCACTAGCTTGGTGGTCAGGTGGCTGGTTGCCCCTTCTTCCCCTCTCCTTCTGTCCTTTTTCCCGGTTTCTTCTTCCTCCCTGCCTGCTGGGCTCTCCTTCCACAGCTTCTTCTCCATCCCCTTCTCATTCCCTGTTGTCTTTTTTTCCTTCTCCCATCAAAACCACCTCCTTTTATATCCTTTCCTCTCTCCCCTCTTTCCTCTCCAGTGCACCTCCAGCTGATTCCGCTCCTCAAGGCTACGCTTCTCCATCTCTCTTTCTCCATCCCCTTCTCTTCCCCCCCCCTTGTCTTTTTTTCCTTTCCCTTTTCCACCAAAATCTCTTTTTATAACCTCTCCTTTCTCCCACCCCATCTCCTTTTCAGTGCACCTCCAGCTACATGCTGCTTCTGGAAACACCAATCAGCTGGAGCCCGGGCTGATCCTGGGGCTTCTGCAGAGCCCTGACAGCCCTGCAGCTCCAGCTGTCTCTCCCTCAGGCTTGTCTGGTGCTGCTGCCACTTCAGCTCATTCCCCTCCCCCATTACACTTGTCTAGGATGGTTGCGTACTACCTGCCAGGTGCCAAAGTACCACCTGGACTAGATGACCTATAAGGTCCCTTCCAACTCTGTTATTCTATTCTATTTTATTCTATATACATACACATCTGTGTATCTCTCTCTGTGTGTGTATATATATATATACACACACACACACACACACACACAGAGAGAGAGAGAGAGAGAGAGAGAGAGAGAGAGAGAGAGAGAGAGAGAGAGAGAGAGAGAGAGTCATGTGAAAAAGAAAGTACACCCTCTTTGAGTTTTATGGCTTTACGTATCACAATACAGTAAAAATCATCTGATCCTTAACAGTTCTTAAAAGTAGGTAAATACAACTTCAGATGAACAACAACATATGACTATTATACCATGTCATCATTTATTTTCCAAAGGGAAAGCCAAAATGAAGAAGCCATGTGTGAAAAACTAAGTACACCCTTACAGCCAAAGCAGGGATTTCTGTTGTTGAGCTAGGTGATCACATGGGCACCTCGCTTAATGAATGCAACATATTACCACCATAATTCCAGGCTCAATTCTAGTTGTAAGTCAAGGACTATCTATATTGTTTATATCTGTAGCTAGAAATTTGGGGTGTACTTTTTTTTCCTCACATTTTTCTTTTGCTATTTTATGTGCATCTATATTACATTCTTATCCGTCAGACTAATAACAATACAGAACTCATTAGCAAACTGCTTCATTTCTTCCTTAGTGTATTTTAACTCATTAGAGTTTTTTCTTTTACTGGAGACAGAACAGTAATTCCTCTCAGTTGGAATAAGACCAATATTGACATTTGAGTAGTAAAGTCTATGCACGCCATTTGCCTCAACCTTACTTTTTTTTTTATGCATTTCACTAATTGCAGTATGGAATCATGTATTTAAATACATCAATAAAAAAACTACAGATATATGTAAAAATGTAGAATTGCAATGAATCAATTTGTGTAATGCTCATGGAATATAATAGAAAATGCCCTGCTGTGACTTGAAAAAGGAACACAAGTAATTATAAAGAAGCTTTTGGTGCTCTCTGAGATTGGTTATTTGCTTTCATTACCTGACTAAGTAACATTATCAGAACTAGTGAGTGTGAGGCTTGCTCCCTATTTATTTATATAGCAGTGTTGATGGGGGTGTGGTTTTCTCCTTAGCAGGTCCTTGATTAAAGCATTGTTTTCTGCTTGATTGCTTGTCTGATGTTACTCCCTGATTATTTGGGTATGGGGTCTGGTCTTTTTGTTTCCTTCTTAGCTTTTTTTATAGTATCTTTTGAATGATGTGTAAATGTAGTATCTATTGATTGCTAATTTTACTGAATGCCAAGCTTCTAGCAATTCCCTAGTGTTTTGGGATTTAGCTTGGTCTAGGACAGCCATGCTGGCTCAGGAATTCTGGGAGTTGAAGTCCACGAGTCATAAAAGAGCCAAAGTTGCCTACCCCTGGTCTAGGATTTAGCTTGGTCACAGTTTCCCAGTTGAAATCCCATCCTCTCTAGCAACACTGGCAGAGCAAGCTACTGTATATATAACAGGGAGCAAGCCCCATACTTACTAGCACTGATGAAGCTACCTAGTCAGGTGATAAAATGCCTGCAAGCAAAAAACCAAGCTCAGAGAGCACCAAGGACTATACAGTTCAAAACTGAGCTGGACATATTCTCTCCTATTGGAGTAATTATTATGATGAAAACCAGTGGTTTTTCCAAGAATTGTTTGCCTGGAGGTTCAAGACACTACACTGAAAGTATCTCATTTTCATTAGTCATTAAGATAGATATTTAAATAATGCCCCTCAGAAGGTTCCCTGGATCTCTGCATGAAATATATCATTTCGAGAGCACTGCTGTCCAATAGCTAAACAATCTAGATATCCAGCCCTAGGTTTATTCAGTCCAGTAACTGTTCATACATAATTTAATTTTATTCATAATTTTATCATTACTTGTACTCTGTATTTTTAAAAATAATTCACTGCTCTGGTGATTTTTATATTTTGATACACATTTTATCTGCTGTTTCTTTACATTTTTATCCACTAAAGCTGCATTTTGTTACACTATAAGAAAGAATAATTAGGACAGATACTTAAATAAGTAGTCTGGGCTCTGTGATAGAAGAGAGGTGAAAGTGATCAGGAGTGAACAAATGTGGCAAACTGAATGAAAGAGGAATGCAACACAAGGGAAATATGCATGTAATAAGAAGGATTGGAGAATCAATGACTCTAGATCATGGGTGTCAAAGTCGATTGCATCACATGATGTATCATGACGTATTGCGACATTTTTTGCCTTTGCAGAGCCTGAGTGGGCGTGGCCTGCATGTGACATATCCAGCCTGCCAGTTTGACACCCCTGCTCTAGATGTTGTTGGATCACAACTCCTATGATTCTCCTAGCCTTCCTATTTGGAACAAATAGTAATTGGAATCAAGCAACTTCTGAAGAGCTTCAGGTAATAAAGAAAAAAAATCCAGAACATATGTTTTTCATTTCTATCATATACAATATGCATTTATTTCAACAGAGACAAAAAACTTGAAGGACCCTTTTTTCAGTCCAAATGTTATCATCTAGTAAAAACCATATGTATCTACTATCAGTTCCTTAGTGCTGTGCTTTAGCTATATCAAACAACTGTTATATCACTGTAACAATTATCTTGACAGACTCACTGCCATTTCATCCAGCCCTGGATCATTGATGAGAAAGCAGAAGATTGATACCTAATTTAGAATTCCATAAGGAACTAGTGATGTGATCTGAAATGTATTGGGCCGCAAATAAGGAGAACATCTAAAATTTTGAAACTTGTTTGTTGTTTGACATGTCAGCTGATTGTTTGTACAACATACATCCAATTCAGTACAAACCTGTTCTTCTTACCTGAGGCCTAAAACCATTTCCAGATGATGCAGGATTTCTGATGATCTTTAAAATAAGTAATAGGGATTGATATTCTTCCCCTGATTTTTCTGAGTCTTCCACTCTCTGGTGGAACAGTGTAAAATATATATTTGGTTGTTCCCCATGGATTCTAACTTTCACTTTTTTTTAACATTCTTTAAACTTCCTTGAGAAATTCTTGCTTCAGCTTTACATATGTTTTTTCTTAGAGGCCTCTTAAGAATATTCTCCTAAGTGTGAGGGAGTGTTTATTGTGTTATCATGTTGATTTATCTCTTCATTGTGTTATCATTTTTGGCACAGCATGACTTCATATACCTAAGCATTAGAAATCTCTTGGTACGGTTACAATTTAACCTCTCAAAGTCAATGCAGACTAGAAACTCCAGCTATTTCCAAACACTGGAAGCAATTAGCTGAAGACCATAATGGAAAAATTCAAGACTCAGGGAGAATTCCTCAGGGACAATAAAGGCCTTGCCTTCTAACCCTAAGTTAAATGTATCATTTTGATTCAATGCCTTTTAGTAATGAGTACCTGGATTTGAAGTTAAGATGCAGAATATGTTTATGAATTAGGGGCATCTTGCCAAGAAATCTCAACGGAGCAACTAGCTCTGATGTTAGCTTTTCAGTAGATAGTTTGTGCAACAAAGCTAAGTGTGTAATACAGTCTGCAATCTAGTGAAACTGAATGATTAAGTCTGAAAATAATTCAATTCCATTGCATTAGCGTGGGAATAAATGAGTTATATCTAGACAACTGAAAAAAATAGCGGGCTTCCTTTTTTCTTTTAACTAAATAATTATCCACTTAATATTAAACTTCTGTTTGATCAGTTGCAAACTATGCAGGACTTACTTTATTAATTGTCACATGATTCATTCAACAATTCCCAAATCTGTGTACCTTTCTTTTTAAACAAACCTGTAGACACATAAATCATATTTGCTAGCATACACTATTATGAATGTTTTCTGAATACTGTTATGTTCAGATATAAAAACTGTCCCATTTGATGGAAATCACACTTGTGCCAGTACCAATGTCGCATACGGAGGCATGTGTAGAAAGCAGCTTCCCATATTGGATGGTTACAACTGTAGTCATCAGTGTGTACTTTTAAAATCCTATGAAAGACAGAGGAACTGAGATGATGTACCTATGAATTAAACTGTTGCTAATAGTTGTACTCATAAACAAAGCATACTCAGATAAACTTGGTTATTCTTGGATAAGTATAAGATAGCAGTGCTGCAGCTGTCAAAAAAGACAATGTGGTTCAGGGCTACATCAGCCGAGGGATAGTATCAAGATCACATGAAATGTTAGTATCATTTTATTCTGCATTGGTAAGACCACACTTGGAATATTGCGTCCACTTTTGGTCACCATGATATAAAAAAGATGTTGAGACTCTAGAACACAGGTGTCATACTCGATCGCGTCACCTGACATATTGTGACGTATCATGACTTTTTTGCCTTTGTGGAGCTGGGGTGGGTGTGGCCTGCACGTGACGCATCCAGCCCGCAGGCTGCCAGTTTGAGTCCAGAGAAGAGCAAAAAAGATGATGATTAGGGGACTGGAGGATAAAACGTAAAGAAAGGCTGCAGGAATTCGGTATGTCTAATTTAATGAAAAGAAGGACTAGGGGTGATATGATAGCAGTCTTCCAGTATTTGAGGGGCTGTCACAGAGAAGAGGGGTCTGACCTACTCTCCAAAGCAACTGAGGGTCAGACTAGAAGTAACAGATGGAAACTTATCAAGGAGAAATTTCCTGACTGAAAACAATCACTAGATCAGCTTGTCTGATGGTTTTAAAGAAGAGATTGGACAGCTATTTGTCCAGAAAGATATAGGGTCTCCTCCTTGAGCAGGGGGTTGGACTAGAAGATCTTCAAGGTCCCATCCAACTCCATTTTTCTGCTGTTGGGATGAAAACCTAAGATGAGGAAGCTATGTGCTAGCACCCTTTTGTATACAAGTTTAGGAAGAATTTGCAATAGAATATGGGCAATGAAGAGACCATCACACAATGATTCTTAAAACCTCACTTCAGGGAACCAGGGGCATCATTGATTGTTACTGATGATACTGTATAGAGGAATTGGATTTCAATCCTAAAGATCTCAGCCAATGTTTTAAAACTGGGGATACTTAAGAAAGGACTTTTGCAATTTCAGAATGCTGAATGAGAAATAACCCAGTTGAAAGATCTCCCCCTGGAAACATATTTTTTTTTAATAGGCAGGCTAGAATTAATTACAGCTAAAAGTACAGTGTTACGATTGGAACATCACAATTCCTAGAAGCAGTGTTTTTTGTTCCAGCATTCATGAATGTAACAAATGCATTCATGCATGATCCCTGGGGCATTAAAATCTTGTTCAAAGTTGAGGGAGGAAGGAGAAAAATGCATTCCACCATTAGAAATTTCTCTTTTGTTTTCTGCAACTCATGGTGATTTCGGAAAGGAATGCAGAACTGAACTGAGTTTGGAGCATTTCAAAGATTTCATGCTGAAAACATTCATTCCAGCTCCGTTTGCTAAACTCTTAACATGCTACCACGCCTGAGTTCAGCAGGAACGTTTCCCTAAGCCCCTGTAGAAGAAATTTATGTTTGTTCAAAGCAATGTTATAGGCCACAAATGTGTGCACTCCACATGTCTTTGTAATCACATAATGACTCATTTCCTTAATCTCTCATTTCCTATAGCCTCCTTACAAGCATCTCATAAACGGAGCTCCATCACTGCTCTCCTGGCTAGAGTTGGGCAGAATTGTGCCAGCTCCTGCTTCTGGTTGGCTGGCTGAGATTTTTTTCTCCCTATATCCCCCCCCCACCTCAATGTTCCTTCCATTAGGCATTGTCTTCTGCTATAGTGACACCTACTGATGAAGTAAGAATGCATTAACTACAGGATCCCCTGGCACCAAATCTGGCCAGCATCTACTTTCTGACCTCAACCAGATGTTCCTGCTTTGGAGCAAATTAAGTTCACACCCCACAGAGCAGAGCTTCACACACTTTTGACATAAAGATGTTAGTGGCCAGCGAACAAGAACAGAATGGCTTTGGTGTTAATTGATTCAGGGAACTCAAAAAATCTGGCTTTACCTTTGTCTGTACAATTTGTCTGCAATCAAGCCTTTGGATTGGTCTGCTAATTTAAAGATATGAATGTACCATTGTATTATGAGCCTCGGTCTCAGAGCTGAGTATTATGCAAAAGAGTAAGAAATGTAGGATTCCTGCATTCCATATCCCTCTACGATAATGTGATATTCAGCCCGCTTTTCAGTTTTAGCCTCAGTGAAGTTTACTTTGCTCAGCTGATGACCTTGGCAATTTAGCCTTCAAGTTAAATATTTTTTAAAAGGAATTATCTCATCCCTCAATGGCTGGGGAGTGGAACTGAGTAAGACACCGCTGTAATAACAACACACATCAGAAGACAGTTCTATCAGCATTTACGTGGAGAAAGGTCTGAAGAACTGCAGCCAGCCAGGCACTTGCTCAGTGACTTATAAAATAATTCCCTGAGGTGATAGGGACGGTGAGTTTAGCCAGAAAGGTTTAGACTGAATTTTAGACCAAGCAAGTTTCACAAAACCATAACCCCTTTGCAAGTTCAGTCTCAACAATATGGTAGAGTTTCACTCTGAAATAAAGCCCAGAGTTTTAAGCAAGCCTTCGGTGCTATTTAATATATCAACAGTCGATGTAAGATTTAATAGATCAAGTTTCACAGGTTAACATTAAATCCATTTCTAGGTTTGGGGGGGGGGAGTTATCCACAAAATGCTCTTTAGTAGGTCACTTCAGTCTCAGTGGGCCTCTGAAGGTAACTGCCACAGGCTAGAACTCTCTGTATTAATGCTGTGCTTAAAGCCAGAGTACCCCAGAATTATACAATAGGAGCCTCTATAGGAGCTTCTATAACTTGGGTGTCAAATGTGACGTATCATGACGTATCATGATGTTTTTTGCCTTTGCGGAACCAGGGTGGGCATGGCCTGTACGTGACGCATCCGGCCTGTGGGCCGCCAGTTTGACACCTCTGCTCTATAACATGTTCCTACAACATCCTGCTTCCTAGACATCATTGAGTAAAGTCATTGCATTGACTTAATTCATCCCACTGAGTCTACTAACAAAAACCCTCAACTTATCGCCCCTATTTCTCCTTTATATTTAAATTTTAATTTAGTTAATTAACCTGTAGTATACCACTAAACATAACACATTTAAAATGTAAAACCATCCACAATGGAAATAAAGAACTAGAAAAAAATATTTTGTTGTAAAGTAACAGAATAGAATTAAAGTATTGTTCTATAACATAACAGATTATCTTTTTAACGGATCTCCCAAGCATCAGGATTTGATCCTTTTCCTTCCCCCCCCCCTTCAAACTTGATAGTTGTTTCTTTTCTAAATAGTTTTCTCAGCTGATCTTTCTCATTGCTTATTTACTCTCATTTCATCCACCGGTCCATCACAGATTTTTTTTGTCAAATGTTCCTTCAGAATAACATTAGTTGTAGGGTATGTGGATGTACATGGGGTGGAAATGTTAATTGGCTGCTCCTGGGTAAAGCAGGCTTTGCTAAGGACCTGAGAATATGGGAACCACTCTTCTAGGGATTAATGCATGAATTTGCCTCTCTTTCTCTTTTTAATTGCAGCATTCTTTATGAACTGTGTAGTCCAGTGCAGACATTTGCCTTCTAGCCACTAAGAAGCTACCAATTGACCTTAATAAATGAACACCAGACAGAACTGGTATTCAGATCACTTAGACACAGTCTACTTCCCGATAGTGATAGGCACTCTATTTTTATTTCTGTTATGCTAAATATAAATCTAGCTAGCTAGAGGGTCCCAAGGCATCTCTCTTATCATTGAGGTAGATGGATAATAACAAGTTGCAAATCTGGGACAACCTGTGCTTCTGCTCTCTAAATCACAAGACCAGATACATAAAATGGGAATCTTTATCATCCCATGATTCTGCTGACTCATTTCCATGAGGATGCCTACTGGTGACAACAGGCAAGATAGAAGCAATTATATATTCAGATGAACCACTCTGAAAGTCAGAAGAATTCCATTTGACTGCTCCTTGCAGAGCCATCATTGCTTGATACACAAAAAAACAGCCTCCCTCTGAGATGCAGTGTGTGTGTACGTGTGTGCACAACAATGTTGGCTTTTTGAAAGGCCATGAAAACAGAAGACCTGGCTTTCCCCCCAGGAACAGACCAGGATGTTAGATAGGTGCGGTTTATGTGATACTTTGGTGTTTTATTTATCGTATTATGATTATTGTAATTCTGCTTTCATGCACAGTTTTTAGTCGATTGTTGTTAGCTGCCCATAGTTCATATGTAAGATGGGCAACCACATTCGTTTTCCAAACAAATGTTTATTTTATTTACTACTGAGAAACTAAAGCCTTGGATCATCTCTTATAATGCTAAGCATACATTTACAACCAATGTTTAGTAGATTTGGCCACTCTGTAAAATTTGCTCAAAATATCCTTTGCGATTTATGGTAACTAAACAGCCCTCTGGATGCTGGGGATCTTGATACAAAAACAATGTCCTCATCTTCTAATATTATAATGATGAGAAGGAGGACTGGATTCTGTGAAAGGAAAATTTAAAAAGTGAACCTAATTCTGAAGGCAGAAATCTGGGGAAAATGGATGTGAGATGCATTAGCAGCTTATTACAGATATGATGATACATAGGAAATCTCTTGACCTGATGCTATCCATGTCTACTGGATAAATTTCCATTATCCCTAACAACACGACTAGAAATAATTTGCATGATTTATTCCTAAACAGGAGGAAAATCCCTGGCCTTTTCTGTTGGATTTATATTGTTGTCTTCACTGTTGTTTGATTCAGCAAGTATTTACTTTATGTGCTTTTATTTGGGACTCAAACTCTTGAATACTATCAAGGAGGGTTCAAATAAACTGTGTTAATTTATTAAAAATAAATAAACTCAGCAGGCCTGTAGAAAGAAAAGTACAATTTGCAGGACAGCAAAGTTAGTTTGGGTCAAGTTGACTCAGATGGCAGCATCGCTACAGCACTGAACGATGAAATGTCTTTTGCAAAAAGTTTACCACAGCACACTGGCATAGCATTGCAATGATGGTTCTTGACCCAAGTTTCTTTTGGGTCACACAGAAGGCAATAAATGTAAATACACTGGTGATTCAGGAATGCAGGCAAAGGATACAATTTAAGTGTACTAAACAGGGCCGGTTGGCTTAGTAAGATACACAACCATTTATTCATTTCTTACATTTTTATTTAATCTGCTGTTCCTGCAAGAAGGTTAAAATGAAATAGATTCATGGCCCATCCATTGGTCATGGTGGAATGACATTTTTCCATCTCATACTTCTATGATATGGTCTGATTTGACATGGTAACCAAATAATGAAGCATGCCCAGATTAGAATGCAATCAGCAATAGCCTAGTCTGTTTATGATGTTAGCTCTTGAACAGCAGGGAGCCATAAGCAATTGCATAACAGGAGCCAAAATTAGGGAGCCAGGAGGACAAAACCAGGCACCCCAAACCAGGAATGTTGCAGACCACAATTTTGCCAGGCAAAATCTCAGCTGAACCTCCGGAAGCCTTTAATGTTGCACTCTGCCAAGTGGCCTATAAAGAAGTCACTGTTTTATAGGAGTTGCATTCATTTAATAACAGACCGAAAACAGAAATATGAATGTCAGTTATTCCTTTTTATTTTAAACTTGTTTCTTCAGAGTTATTCAGATAACTCTGTTATGGGAAAGAAAGTTAGCAGAGAAAAGAAGGATGACATTGTAATCAACGTGATTTCTACTCAAAAACGGCTTAGAAAAATTGGGCAAGAGCCAAATGCACCTTTACAAAATAAAAGGCTAGTTGATCACCCAGCTGAGAAGGAGTTGGGGACTTTAATGGTGTAAAATTTGACAATGTATAAGATTGTCACTTTGGGAGAAGGATGCATCCTAGAAAATTTTGGAAGATTCTAGAAGTCAGCCAACAGAATTAATGCATAAATCACCCATTCTCTCACTCTCCTCAACCCTGCCATCTAAATTAATATGTGATATGATCCTTAGTTTTACAGCTACTGTTTTCCATGGTAAAACTTTGAGATTAGGCATCTGATTGTGCCAGTATTTAATGAACATTGTTCAACATGGATTATTTTTTCTCATTCTTTGTTCTGAAGATATCAGTAGACTTGGTGATAATGGAGAGCCTGATTTTTCTCAGTAATAGACAATATCCTTAATATTTCTTCCATACAGAACTTTTATAGAACAGAATTTGTGCAAACTCCACCACTCTTTTTTTTTTTTTAAAGCACCCTTCAACCCTGCCTTATGCCTGCAAAAAATAGATATTGGCTGCTCTAAAAGTAATTTCAAATTCATTCCAACTATTTATTTTAAAGTTTTGAGGAGATTTTGGAGCACTTGAAATTGTACACTAGCAATCTCAGTTTAGTCCCTGGTCTACCTCCCACGTAACACCCCAAGAGTTAAAAAAGATTTACTGTAAGGAGAGGAAAAAAAGGATAGGGAGGTAGTGGAGATTTCCCATCAATAGTGAAGAGGCCCACTGGGTCCTTTCAATGGTTGCAAATGTCACATGAAATGTCCTTTCCTGCTAGGGATAACAACCCCTTAAAACAGTCTCAGAAGACCATTAGGAAATAAGAGACTATTCTTCATTGGTGACCAATGAGAACTTCTGCAGGAACAGAACCCCAATGGCAAATAATGCACAATAATGCACAATAAAGCAATAGCACTTAGACTTACATATCGCTTCATAGTGCTTTAAATCTTCTCTAAGCGGTTTACAGAGTCAGCATATTGCCCCCAACAATCTGGGTCCCTATTTTATCGACCTCAGAAGGATGGAAGGCTGAGTCAACCTTGAGCCAGTGAGACTCGAACTGGCAGTCAGCAGTCAGCAGAATTAGCTTGCAATGCTGCATTCTAACCACTGCGCCACTACGATTCTAATGACCTATTGGGAGAATGTGAGATTGAAGTAAATTATTCTTGCCAATAGAAACAGAATCATGAGTAAAAAGAGATATTTTTGTTCAGATTTTTTTGTTTAAAAAAATAATTCAGCAAATTTGAATAAAATGGAAAGGAATTGAATTTAACTAAAAAAGATGGAAGAAACCAAAACTGACTGATTTGCCAGCCTGGTCAGAATGCCCTGAAGGTCTTTTAAAAGCTATTTTTATGATGCTGGGGTGAGGCTTACTTTTTTTTTTTCCCTCTCAGGTTTTTTTTGGGTAAGAACTGCATCTGTTAAATTTGGACATTAAGTGAAGATTTTGGTGGCTTGTTTACAAGAACTTAAGCACATCCTGGGATTTCTTAGAAAATCAAGTGGGAAGATTTTAATTTTTCAAAACAATGAAAAGGCAACATTGATAGATTTGACTACAAATAATGACTCACATATTTGCTAACAGTTCCTATTTAGTAAGACTACCCTGGCGTTTTTATAGCGTGTACATGGCTACAAATTTAGGTCCAAATTATCCATCTCAGTTAGCTGAAATGTTTGCAGACTAAGTGAATCACATATAAGATCACCTCCTCTCTTCTGTTGCGGTTACTGCAAAATTTGGAAAGTGCAGTACAGTCTTAGGCCTGGTGGGGGTGTGCAAATCAGACGTTTGGTCTTTAGTAGGTCACTGAGAAATGTATGAATATGAGGAAATGTATTATATGTTCATTGAATTACAAGAAGACGTATCACAAATGTTTGAATTATGGAAGGTTTCGCATAAAAAGGTTTGTTGCAGAATACAATACAGTAATAGTGGCATGTGATAGAAGTAAAGCATGTATAAGAATAAGACAAGTAGCGTGATGTCCTCTTGGCTGTTCTATGTATAACGGATACATGAAGGAATACTTATGGTAATGACAGAGATGTGTTGGCTGGGGAAGTGAACATTTGTGTTCTTTTGTATGCTGTGTTGGCTAAGAATCTAACCAATTTGTAGAAGCTTTAGAAAGATTGCATGATGCAATCAGGTCTATAGAACTGAAATGTAATTTGCCAAAGACCAAAACATTTCTATTTCACAGGGAATTGTTGAAAACTTAGAGCAAGCAGATGGATTTGTGTAATTTGTTAGAATGTTTACTGAATAGAAAAATATGAGTGTGAAAATGTTAAGACATGAAAATGCTGGTAGAAAAGTAAATGGGTTGTATATTGTCTGTTGTGAAGAATGAACGTGTGTTAAAAGTAGTGAAAATGGCTGTATATAGGAGCTTGCTTCTCTCCCAAAGATGCTTTTTCATGAGGCAACTGGACTTTCTTGGTTTTTCTTTGAAGACGTTTCTTCAGCTTCTTGGATGAAAAACAAAACGTCTTCAAAGAAAAAACAAGAAAGTCCAGTTGCCTTGTGAAAAAGCATCTTTGGGATAATTGACCCGGATGACTGAGAATCTCCATAAACAGCTTGCTTCTGTGGGGTGGGTATATCTGGAAAAACATAAAAATAAGTAGTAAAACAGATTATATGTATAATAAAACAAAAATGAGCATTGAATGAATGCGGATTACATAGGAATGAATGAAGTTGGTGTGTTTGACAGGAGAGAACAAGTGAGAACCAAACGGTAAAACAAATATATGTGGAGGAAATAAGGTTGATTGAATTTCTGTTGCATCATCATCTTTTATTTCTTTTCTATACTTTGCATAAGACTGTTTACTCAACAGGGAACTGGATAATGGTGGGTATGAAGATATGTCAATATTATCAAGAAAAATGATGTTATAATTTGTGCCACATGCACATTAGCAAAGATAGTAAAGCTGAATCACCAATTTCTCTTCTCTCTGACATGGCTCCAGCAAACAATACATTCATGAGATCTAGGAAGCAATCCTCTTAGGGGGAGCCTGGAACCCCCACAGAGCACGTCCCCGGTGGTGGATTGGAGCCCCCTACCCATTATGGCTTTTCTGCTGTAATGGCAGGTTGGAGGGAATCAAATACCTCATGTGGACCAACAGGCATGGTGAGTGGCACCTGGCTCCCCAGTATCGACTGAAGGCGGAGACCATATTGGTTGGAATGGCTTCAGAAGAACAGCACACGGTGTGGTGGCAGCCACTTGAACAGCGTGTGCACAGCAGTGTAGAAAGCAAAGGGAAAACTACTACACTATATATTTCCCAGGAAAATCATGTTAATGGCGGCAAAACCTGACAATGGCCCTGAGTACGGGTGCCCCTTAAATGAGTCAGCGGTGCTAAGAATCTCCTGGTCTGCTAGAAGCATGATAGACCCAAAACTACGAATTGGTACGTGGAATCTGAGAAGCCTATATGAAGCTGGGAAAACACACAACACTATCCAAGAAATGTCCAAATACAATATCTCTATATTGGGAGTGAGTGAAATGCAGTGGCCTGAAAACGGAATGTGTAGAATAGGAAATTATGCTATCTACTACTGTGGTGAGAATAGCAAACACCATCGAAATGGCGTAGCTATAATCGTAAACAATCTTGTAAATAAATGCATCAAGTCCTTTATTCTTGTATCCAATTGAGTGATGATGATCCAAATAAATATTACTCCAGTAAATATGAATGTTATACAAGTTTACGCTCCCACAGCTGACAGTGCTGAGAAGGATTTAGAGAAGTTCTACAAAGATATAAGCAGTGTACTGAAAAACCAAAAAGTAGTGATATCACAATACTCATGGGGAACTTCAATGCAAAAGTGGGAAAAGGAAGTGATGCTCCTGTAGTTGGAAACTTTGGCTTAGGAACCAGAAATGGTAGAGGTGACAGATTTGTAGACTTCTGCAAGGAATATAGGCAATGTGTGATGAATACTTTTTTCAAGTTGCCAAAAAGATGCCTCTACACTTGGAGATCACCAGCAGATACACGAAATAATGTAACAAGGAACCAAATTGACTATTTTACAATAAACAAAAGATTTAGAAACTCAGTAAAATCAATAAAGACATACCCAGGTGCAAATGTACCATCCGATCATAATCTACTACTTGCCGAAGTCCAGCTGAAACTAAAAAGGATGAAAAACCCGAATCCTGCTAAATCAATAATTGACAGAGACTTCATCATTAAACATGGAGGTAAGATAAAAGAACTAGAAAATCATTTAAGAGAAACCAACAACCTGAATGATGAAGATGTAGAAGTGAACTGGAATAAATTTAAAAATGCAATAGTAGAGGTAACAAATTAAAAACAGAGAGAGGGGTACCACAAGAAAAAACAGTGGATGACGGAAGAAATTCTTCATCTCACGGATGAAAATTTTTTTTTTATAAAAATAAAAACAAAGAAAAATACAATGAATTGCAGAAAACAATTAGAAGAAAATTCAACTGGCAAAAGAAAAGTGGTTTGCAAAGAGATGCATGGAAATAGAAGAGACATAACATATGCATGATAATTTCAATTTACACAAAAAAGTGAAAGAAGCAGCAGGCCTCTACAAAAAGAAAACCAACAACTTAGTTGACAAAGAGGGGAAAATTATCTTAGATGAGGACGAAAAACTAAAAAGATGGAAGGAATATATTGAAGAACTTTTTGAGGACACTAGGGATGATATAGATTTGGGAAGTATAACAACTGGACCAAACATCACTATGGAGGAGGTTGAACATGCAATAAAAATAGCAAAAACAAGAAAAGCCACAGGACCTAATGATATCCCAGTAGAAATTTTAAAATTGCTGGAAGACAATGGGAAGAATTTTTTACTGCAACTCTTCAATCAAATATATGAAACAGAAAGGATACCAAATGATTGGCTAAATTCAACCTTTGTGACACCCCCCCCCCAAAAAATAAATGCAAAGAAGTATACCTAATACAGAACAATAAGCTTAATGAGTCATGCCCTGAAAATATTCCTGAAAATAATTCACACAAGAATATACAACAAAATTGAGGAGCATCTAGGTAACACACAATTTGGTTTCAGAAACAATCTTGGTACACGAGATGCGCTATTCAGCATTCAAGTTCTTGTACAGCATTGTAGAGATGTCAATCACAGTGTTTACATGTGCTTCATTGATTTTGAAAAAGCATTTGATAAAATAAGACACAGCAAATTATTAGGAATCCTGAAACAAGGGGGACTAGATGACAAAGACATCCAAACCATAAAGAATCTATATTGGCATCAGGTAGCAAATGTGAGACTAGGCCAAAAATACTTAGCTTATGCAGAAATACGAAGAGGGGTCAGGCAGGAATGTATTCTGTCTCCACTGTTGTTCAATATCTACTCTGAATCAATCTTCAACGAGGCATTGGAGAACATCGATGCTGGCATCAAAGTAAATGGTGTTTGGATCAACAACTTAAGATATGCTGACGATACAGTTCTGCTTGCCACTAAGCATGAAGACCTTCAGCTCCTCATCAACAGAGTCACAGAAATATCTGAAAAATATGGCTTGAAGCTTAACACCTCAAAAACTAAGATCATGATCATCAGCAAACAACCTGTTAATTTACCACCAATAAATTCAGAAGGAATACCATTAGAAAAAGTTGAAAGGATCACGCACCTCAGTTCTAATTTACATGAAAACTGGGACATGACCACTGAAGTAAAGACAAGGATAGAGAAAGTTCGAACAGCATTCTTCAAAATGAAAAAGGTCTTCTGCAGTCATGACATAAGCCTAAGATTGAAAATCAGGCTTGTCAGACGTTATATTTTTTCTATCCTGCTCTATGGAGTAGAGAGTTGGTCTCTGACAGAAGGCTACCTAAAGAGACTAGAAGCATTTGAAATGTGGATTTACAAGTGGCTGTTATGTATAAGCTGGGTTAACAAGATCAGAAATGAGGTGATAAGCCGCCTGGGAAAGCCAAGGGAAATCATCAAAACAATTAAAAAACGAAAGTTAGAATATTTCGGACATGTGATGCGACACCCAGAAAAATACGGCATACTCCATTTAATCCTTCAGGGAAAGATTGAAGGCAAATGAGGTCCAGGCAGAAGAAGAACATCATGGCTTCAAAATCTAAGGGAATGGTTTGGACAAAACTCAGCAACACTTTTTCATGTGGCTGCTGATAAAAACAAAATCACCAACATGATCAACAACATCTGATAATGGATATGGCACAAGAAGAAGAAGAAAAAGAAGGAAGTAAAAAACAGATGGGAAGGAATAGGCTAAAATCGTTGAGTTATCTTTTTTGCTCATGTTTATTTCTAGCATTTTTACACCACTCTATTCCAACTGGTTCTGTCTGGTGTAGACCATAAGCATAAAATTAAAAGCCCCAAAGGAAAGCCACAATGTTGCTATAGTGGCACCATCCACCAGGGCAAGCCTGAATTTAGCGTCCTCCAAATGTTCTATCAGACAGCATTTCTGTTACACCTCTGTGGAATTGGTGGCTTCCACCAAAAAAAAAGTGAGGCTCTGGGGCCCTTGGAGATGGAGCATCAAAGAAAAAGAACTTTGACAGGCTCTTACTCAGAAATCACTGGGTGAACAGATTTCTTTTGGAATATGTGGATGGTCTGGAAGATATCTAAGACATGGCCCATATAGGGTTTTAAAGGCACAGTAATAACCACCTCTTAAATTGGCAACTAGGGTAGCTCGCAAGTGGAAGTGTTACATGAGCAAATTTAGATGCATCTGGACAAGCTGTGCACTGAACCAATTTAAATAATTTCTGACTGCTCCTCAAGACAGCTTCATGAAGAAAAAGACTGGAATTATTTGTGGCAAATTGCCTTTGTTGCTTTTCATAGTGTTATCTGCCTTATTAGCAAGGTCTATTTCTTTTATCCCAAAGTCCAGGGAACTGGACTTTCATTGTTTTTCCTTGAAGTCATTTTGCTTCTCATTCAAGAAGCTTCTTCAGTTCTGACTGAATGGTGGGGAATAAAAGGATTTATATTCCTTTCAGTCTTCTCGTTAGTACTCTTTCTCACAGTTGTTGAGGCTACTAGGAGGTTTATCTGTGCCTTCAGAGTCACCTAATTAGTGCAAATGAGTGTGGAACCTTTTTGGAACTGCTGAAAGGACTGTGTTGTAAACAGGAGATAGGTGATGTCATATCCTTCCCCCTCTATTGAGAGAAAACTGTTCAATTTTAATATACATGGCTTCTTTGACCCTTCTTTCAAACCAGTGGTCCTCTCTGTCCAGAATGTGGACCATGCTGTCTTCAAAAGAGTGGCCTTTGTCTTTCAAATGTAGATGGACTGCTGAGTGTTGTCCTGATGGGTTTGCCATGCATTTATGAAGTGCTTGTTTTGTTTCTCCAATGTACAGGGTGGACAAGCTTCTGCCTCAGTGTATTCTTGTATGTACCGTATCTTGCATGTATCTTGTGTTGCTTGAAAATCCTACTGAGCTTTTCAGATATTCTTGCAATGTATGGAATGACAATGTTACTTCATTTGTTGTTCACTTCTTTGTCTGTTAGACAATGAAAATGGAAAGGATTTGAATTTAACTAAAAAAGGTGGAAGGAAGAAAAACTGACTGATGTACCAGTCTGGTCAGAATGCCCTGAAGGTCCTTTAAAGCAATTTTTATGGTACTGAAGTGAGGTTTAACATTTTTTTTCTCTCAGAATCTTTAGTAAGAACTGTATTTGTTAAATTTGCCCATTAAGTGAAGGTTTTGGTGGCTTGTTTACAAGAACTTAAGCACCCTGGAATTAGATAACAGAAAAAGAAGAGGACAATAAAGAAAGCAACATTTTTATTCCATACGTCACAGAAATACCTGAAAAACTGAGGAGGATTTTCAACCAACACAACTTACATACACGCTTTAAACCCAAGAATACACTGGAGCAGAAACTTGTCCACCCCTAGATTAAAACACTCAGACACAAACTGAGCAATATGATATACCCAATACAATGCAGTGAGACATGTGCAGATCTGTACATTGGAGAAACAAAGCAAGCGCTTTACAAATGCATGGCACAACATAAGAGAACAAACCCATCAGGACAACATTCAACAGTCCATCTCCATTTGAAAGGCAAAGGCCACTCTTTTCAAGACAGCAAGGTCCACATTCTGAACAGAGAGCACCACTGGTTTGAAAGAAAGGTCAAAGATGCCATCTATATTAAAATTGAACAGCCTTCTCTCAATAGCGGGGGAGGGATATGACACCGCTTATCTTCCTGTTTACAACACAGTCCTTTCAATATTTACAAAAAGGTTGTCAGAACCCTATGTTCTGTGTGCATGGAATTTCTTATTCTTTTCAGGTTCTGCCATTCTCCTGGGGGTGGACGGAGAAGCTTGAGGTGCCAATGTGTATTTGCTTTGCTCTGTCTCTTGCTCTATTCTTTTTGATGTGTCTCTAACGGGGTGAGAATGGAATGTACCTCTGGCCATCTGCCTTATCTCCAAGTGTGGAAAAAATGGCGTAGACACCTAACAGCCTTGGAAGTGGTGCCTTATCACTCTGTTCCCACAGTGTTTTCACACCTGTGGATTGGCCTGTTTGAACCGTCTGGCTGAACAGTTTGGGTGGGGTTACTATGGACACATTTAATTACTTGATTTGCATGGGAAACCCTCAGATCCTGCCTTCTATTCCTGCTGTCAACACTTCCCAATAAAGGTTCCTTTTGAAATGATGCAATTTCAAGAGTTCTGCTTTCTTGGGAGAACTGATTGAGATGGATCCTTACAAAGGTTCCACACCCATTTGCCCTGTTCAGATGATTCTGAGGGCACAGATAAACCTCCAAGTGGCCTCAATGATTCTCAGAAAGAATGCTAACGACCAGATGACTGCAAGGAATATAAATCCTTCCATTCCATACCATTCAGTCAGAAATGAAGACGCTTCTTGGATGAGAAGTGAAATGTCTCCAAGGAAAAACAATGTCCATTTCCTTCTTCAAAAAGCACCTTTGGGACAATCATGACCTGGATGACTGAGAACCTCCATAGACATCTACTTCTTTCCTACTTTACTCACTAGAGTAGTTCTTCCAGCAAATCTTATCATTGCGTGATAATATAACAGAATAATAGAATAACAGAGTTGGAAGCGACCTTGGAGATCTTCCAATCCAACCTCCTGCTTAAGCAGAAAACCCTCTAACATTTTAGACAAATGGTTGTTCAATCTCATCTTAAAAATATGAAGGGATTTGTTATTCTGAAGTTAGTTTGGGTTATGAAAAAGGAATTGGTGGAGAAAGTGACTGCTCCACGATCACACAGCTGCTTCAGCACCTAAGGAGGTCCAGATCCTGAGCCTCCCTGCTGTTAATCCAGCATCTTAACTACTCTTTGCCTTTGCCCTTACCCATTTAGGGGAAAAAATGATGCTCCCAGCAACAGGAGGAATATAATCCCCCATTAGTAAAATGGGGATCAAATACAGACGACTTGCCAGGAAGAAGCCCCCTAGAGGGGTAAAGAAAAATAAGCAAAATTCTAGAAGCAACAGGAGGAAGCTGTTCTCATTAAGTCTGGCTTTCCTTGGATTTTTATAGAGCAAACCTTTGTGGTGGGAATATAGTTTGAAAAGTGTGACAGTTATAGCCATGAGAACACTAGATGCTTAACAGTAGAATGATCAGGAAAGGTCCCTGACAGAATTTTAAAGGATGTGAGTCTGTACTATTTGCTTATTAGCCTTTAAAAAAAACAAAACCTTTTGCATAAGCAGAATTTTGAACTTGGCATTGTTCTTGTGGAACTGTGCATTGTTTCTGTTTTGAACTGCAATGTTTGAATTGCCTTTAAAAAAAAAAGGGGGGGGAAGGCTTGAGTTAGAATTGAAAGTCATTCTGTTCCTGTCACTCAACCAACTAGCTTTCTTTGCCGCAACGAAGCTTGATCTCTTCTTCCAGCCTGTATGAAAGCGAAGGTTTCGTGCTTGCTCAAGGTTGCTTTTTTTATTGTAATTTGTCCTCCTGCCTTCTCCATCCAATGCTTGCCCTTGATGCTATGAAAGAGGAGTTCCAGGCTACACTGCAATGGGCCAAGCAGATGCAAGCCTGCCAAATGTCCGCACCCCGAATACATGGGGAGTGTTTTCCCCCCAGCCTCCCTGGCACTTGCCTTTCAATCAGGGTGTGGTTTTGAACAACGGCACACAAGATTCCTCAAGCGGTTCTTGGAGGGCCTGTCGCCAAGTACAAAATAATTTATTAAACAAACCAACCCCTCGCATATGGAAGATCTTAATGCACTGAGATTTATGGAGGTGCTTGTGCACAAAGGCAAACACGCCCAAAGCATGCGGCTTTATGGGCTGTGGGCCTGGTCCTGCAGGAAGGCAGAGTGCCCTTGATCGTTACTATTAATAGCTGGTTTGCTCATACACATTCCCCCAAGAAACAAAAGGGGGGGCACGGGGAAAAATACACCTATACACCTTACCAGGTAAGGCAATGTATGGCAAGATCTCTTGGAAGCAATCATTGCTTCATTTGCTGGATTTTCTGGATATATTATTTTATGGTGTTTGCATAAAATGCATTTGAAAATAGAATAACTTTCTTTCCAGAGTGGAATTAATGGGCCAAGTCTGGTTTGCAAAGTGATTTCTCTTTGGGGACTAACTGAAGGATGTCATTGCTTAATTCCTTCCACTTTGAGAATAATTGGAAACCCAGGAGGTCAGTAGAATGCTACGGTTATGGTGTTTGAACTGGGAGTGAAGTTTTTAGGGATGGTTTCTCACCGATCACCTTTTAAGATGTCATGTTACTGGATGCTTTTAAGGAAATGGTCAGTTGTGGATCTCTGTGATGATGATATGAGTCTGTTAAGGCAGGGGTCCTCAACCCCCAGTTCACGGATTGGCACCGGTCCGCAACATACTAGAAACCGGTCTGTGTAAACAAGCAGAGCCCCATCCATGCATGAGCTGGGTGCAGGCAGCCTGTGAAACCACACCTCCTCTGGTCCATGGAAAAGCCTCTTCCATGGAACTGGTCCCTGGTGCCCAAAAGGTTGGGGGCTGCTGTGTTAGAGCAGGAGGAGGTTTAAGAATATTTTTGAATGCTCTGCAGATTAAAATACTGATTTATGTGGCTCCTCATTTGGTAGTTCATATTTACAGATGCCCAAATTTTATATTTATGCCTGATCCCATTGATTGACTGCAGTGCAATTTCTGGTGTCAGTATCTGCTTTGCCTATGGAGAAGCATTAGTGCTATTTTCTGCACAATGTTGTTTCTCTTTAACTAGGTACCTTATGTTCTTAAATGGTCCATTTTGTTCTACTACCCACAGAGCTACTGGTGTACAGCCACATCCTCCTTAATCAAATCCTTCATCCTTCATTAAATGTCTAAAAGGAGGATATGCAAGGGCCATCTTCTCTTATGAATGCCTGCTTACTTAGTTTATTCAGAGAAACCTTTGATCTGGGCAACCTGTCTACTGGAAATAGATTGATCATTACACCAGCAGTGATACCATGGCTAGGAACTCTGGCTCAAAGAGATTTATCGTTTTTCCTTAAATAAATTAGGAAGACATTTCTGGGCATCAGACCTAGGAACAGAGGTAAAAACATCTGCTTTTATTCATTTTGCTGTTTAATATTTTTGCATCATTTAATTCTAAGCTGTGGCTGTTTGTTGTATGGTGCTTACTGTGAGCTATTGTGACTGTTGACTAAATAGCAGAGTAAGCCTTTATTTTTTTTAAAAAAAAAATCCATTCCATTGTGTGGATGCTTGGAGGGCGCTAACTCTTATTCAAGCTATAGTACACTTTAGGACTGTTGTTCTTGTTTGAAGTAGTAACTATACAATGGTAAGGCTATGAACTAAATTTGGCCATGGATTTCTATGGAGCAGATCTGTTATGAGATTCTCCAAAAGTGTGGCCAGAATCTGCATTTTCAATTGAAAATCCATTTCTTTATGGAATACGCATCCAAAAAGATTTGCATGTTCCTGAAACTTCTATAGATAGATAAAATTGCCAGCTAGTTTTGACTCCTGCTGTTTGTATCAAAAAGTCCTAGTTATATTTGAAAAAGAGAATTATAACATTGGAGAAATGTTGAAAAGCCTGCATTTCAAAGAGGTGTTTGTGTGTGTGTGTGTGTGATCTTCAAATTAGCATTGATCCTCGGCAACTGCCTGGATAAGCCCCTGCAGTTTTCTTGGCAAGATTTTCGGAAGTGATTTACAAGACCACCTAGGAGGTTTCAAGAAATTTATATGTCTATGGAAATTCTCAGTCATCCAGGTCCCAAAGGTGCTTTTGGGGACATTTTAACGCAAAGGTGTCCCAAAGGTGCTTTTTAAAGAGGCAACTAGAGTTTGTTTTACCTTGAAGATGTTTTGCTTTTCATTCAAGAACTGAAGAAGCTTCTTGGATGAGAAGCGAAATGTCTTCAAGGAAAAACAAACTCCAGGTGCCTCTTGAAAAAACACCTTTGGCACATGGGATTTATAATCTCCTTGTTTCTAGCCTGGTGCCTTAACCATTACATCAAACTCATTTACTCTCATTCTTTTTCTTTATGTGAATGACATGAGTCAACACCAGGAAAATTGGCATTAAAATGTTGCCCCCCCTTTTTTTTAAAAAAACTAACTAATTACATTATAACCCACATACATTAAAAATTATTTGTACATATATTTCACTACATTTAAGGAAGCTGCAAATGAGAAGAAATGTGACTTTTACAAACCTTAATAACACGACTGAAAAACTCAGATGAAAGGCTATTGTTCAACTAATATGTAAAATGACTTGGATTTATATTCAACCATAAATCTTTGCATCAAAGTTAATTCTACTTTCCTCTTGATTCTCTTCAATATATAAATTTTTATTTGGTTTTCATGTCTCTAGTTTGTTACTGAAAATATATCTCATGTAAATGAAGTAGGGAAATTAATACCCCCAAAGCAATTTTTTTTTAAAAAAAAAAATTTAGGTAATACAATTCAATTTTTAAAATTAGAAAAAATTAAGTGAGCATAAAACTGAATCTTTCATCCTGAATCACCCTGCTAGTGTCAAAAGTCAGATGAAGAAAATTAAAATGTCTTTAGAGAAAAAAACCCAAAACCAAAACATGATGACATCACATGCATCAGGCTATCATTGTGTCAATGATATAGTTGATGTACTATACATCAGTTGCATCATAAAATGACTGAGGCAAAATGCATACATTTTATAATTTGTAGGATGACCTCATGATGTGCATGATGACTTTGACCTCCGGTGGATGCACATGTACATCAGCAGTCAAAGTGATCTGATTCCTTTTTCATAGTGAGATTGCTAATTAATTTTTTTTGCCAATATTTATGATGAAATGTGGACTTTGAAGAAGCAGGATAAAAAGAGAATTTATGCTTTTGAACTTTGGTGGTGGAAAAGATTCCTGAGAATACCATGGATAAGCCAAGAAAACAAATGTATCATCTGATAAATCAAACCTTGGTTCCCCCATGAGGCAAAATGGCCAGGCTCAAATTATCCTACATTAGATACATTATGCAAAGACCTAACTCTTTGGAGAATGCTCTAATGTTGGGCAAGGAGAAAGGAAAGAACAGAAGAGGATAACCAGAAGCAGGGACCCAGTTACAGTGACAATAGGTGTACTTTTGGAAGACTTGAAGGACCAAGTTGGGAACAGACCCTTCTGGAGAAAGTCTACTTATGTGATTTAAGAGTCGATAGAAGTTGACAGTATGTCATCTTGATTATGAACTAATACTGACACACTTGGATGTGATTTTCCCTTTCTTATTGTGTGTAGTGAATGCCAGGTACTTTATTAATTAGTGCAGACAGCATTAAGAGATTAGATTTATCCATGGTCAGAAATATAATGCCAGTTCACACCTTAGTTCAAAGTTCCTGACTCTGGGCCAAATATCTGAAAGAAAATCAAGTAAGTGAGAACTAAGGCAGGAACTCATTAAAATTTGATTATGTCAGCTTGACATTTTTATGCACTTTCTTTTATGCACGTTAAACATAATGTGTATAATTATTCTTGGTTATTTATTACTGCACTTAATACAGTTCATGTTATAGATATTTTTCTGAAAAGGAACATGAGACATTTATTTTTACCCATCTACAGCTGGTTAAATTACTTTGTTTCTATGCATAATAAACTGACTTGATTCATGTGACATAGAAGATATAGAAAATTTACACAATTTTGGTATAGTGTATCCAATAAAGTAGGTTTTAGCTGTGAAAACTCATGAGAAAACCTAAATTAAACTATCAATATACAGAATGCTACTCTCTACTGATTTTTATAAGAACAAATGTGACATATATATTACATATATAGTCCCAATCAAGATGAAGGAATCTATCCAGGCATATGTCCAAGAAACTGGTCAATGTGATATATGAAGGCTATTAAATATCACAGAAAGGGAGCATTCCCTTTTCTCTTCAGCAGTGCAAAACTGCTTCATTTATATCATATTCTGCTATCCAACATGCTAGAATTAAAAGTGTGCAAGACAATGTTGACTGTTAGAATGTTCTTTTTAATTCACTCATTAAAAGCTCAGTGGATTCATTGGGGGTAAGTGTCATGGTTCTGACAGATGAAACTCTTCAAACAACTTTGAGGCATTGTTTACCTTAAAGAATCTTTATTCGAGCAGTATAGCTTCGGCATGTAGGTACCAAAGCCAAAATCTGAATTCCCCTCCCCTGAGCACATAGTATCAAGCACAATTCCCTCCTCTAATTAAAAATCATAAATCACATCCTCCAATTAGTTTGAAATGCAGGCTTTCCCTCCTTTACTCCAATCCGCCATTTCTTATAATCTCTTATTTAAAAAAACCTTGGTTCTCACACTATTACAATATTGTTATATCTAACTAACTCCCATACACATTCCTCCTCCCCCCCAGTATCATCTAATTCCAACTCTAATTCTAAGAGTAAAATATAAGAAGGAAAATGGCTGCATCTCCATATGTTGTCAAAGCAAGAACATTCGATGTTAGCAGCGTTGACAGTAAAAATTTTATCCAATTGCTTAATATCTATCTATTGCCTAGATTTCTGCTTGTTCCCCATTTGGTCTTGTAACCCCCTTACCCCTGGTCCATTAGTGTGTTGCACTACAGAAATCACATATTCAGGCTGCTAGGACAGCTTTGGTTTTCTTTCTTTCTTGTAAATTTTTCCCCACTAGGATTAAATCATGTTTTCTTGCTTTGTTAAGTTTGTTAAGTTTATTAAAATAAACAATTCAGGTCTCTTGGGTAGATATTATATAGCAGTGCTTTTTTTGTCATAGAATGCACTGAACGATGTTCCGGCATCTTTTTTTGAACAGAAGAACCGGTTCCTTCTAAGCTGCCAGCGGGAGTACAGGTATGGCTGCAGAGCGATTTGGATTTAGTTCCAAATAGATTTAGCAGATTTCTGAACACAGTAGAAGATAATGGCTAAGAGAACATGCAAAAGATGGTGTTACTTGACTAGTATTTGGAAATGAATTACATTGAATTTAGTGGATTTGTGCCTGAGGAGTCAAGCATAAAAAACTCTGCAACAATACATAACAGTCAAGTGATTGATTCAAGGGCTTTTGATCAATATTTGTCAGCTATATTCAGAGATATTTTTTTGGCTCAATCATACTTGTCTTACAGATTTATTTTATCACTTAAGTTTTTTTTTTTTTTAAATAGCCCAATGCTGGGAGGATTGTAGTAACATGTTATCCCTCTGCTCATAACAGCCTGCTTTGTTCCTCCTTGTCATCTGACTCAGATGAACTTGTGCAAATGTTGATGTAGGTGTGGTCCGAGTGAAGGCCCAAAAAATTAATAAAATAATAAAATAA
>NW_015386499.1:785517-786639 GCF_001527695.2 Protobothrops mucrosquamatus | reverse complement strand
AATAAAATAAAATAAAATAAAATAAAATAATAAAATAAAATAATAATAAAATAAAATATAGTTCTGATGAAATGTAGACTGCACTAGATCCCATAACTTGGCAATTGCCATTTGGTCTGTTCTAAACAAGATTGCACTTCTGCTCAGGGAGTCCTTAGCTTGGGGTGATGTTTTCATTTTGAAACTGGTTGCCATACTTTGGTAAAGGATAGCAGCCATTCTAGATAGAAACAAGCTAGTCATGAATGATCTGTCTTACTGTAATCTCTTGATATGATAATTGCAACATTTTGTACATGCTCACATCAGCAGACAGCCAGAACATGCAAAGATGAAGTCAGGAAAGCAAAGGCTCAGAATGAACAAAGACTTGCAACAGAAATCAAGGACAATAAAAAAAAGTTTCTTTCAACATATTAACAACAAGAAAAAAGTCAAGGAAACTGTAGGTCCAGTAAAGAGAGAAGATGGCAAGGAAATAACAGACAGTAGGCAGAACTGCTTAACTCATTCTTTGCATCAGTCTTCACACAAAAAAAACTACTGCAAAAGATAACTAGAAACAAAAATTAAAATAAGCAAGAAAATAGTAAGAGAACACCTATCTGACCTTGATGAGTATAAATCACCGGGACCCAACAGATTATATCCCAAAGTTCTGAAGGAGCTGGCAGATGGTATCTTTCATAAAGCCTTTCATAAATCCTGGAGCACCAGGAAAGTACTTGAGGATTGGAAAAGGGCTGATGTAGTTTCCATCTTCAAGAAAGGGAGAGAAAAAAACAGACCTAGGAAACTACAGACCAATCAGTCTAACATCAATACCTGGGAAAATCCTGGAAAAGATAATAAAAAAACAGATCTGCGAACAATTAGAAGGTTATAACTAGTAGTTATACAAAGTTATAACTAGTAGTCAGCATGGGTTTCCAGGTATTTCATCAGCCAAGGACCCGGGGTAGGGGCGGCGGGGTAGCGGTCATTATAAGGGAGAGCCTATGTCCGAGGGAGACCACTGTACCTCAGATAGACGGTGTGGAGTCCCTCCTTGTGAAATGGGGACAAGGGGTACAAGTGGGCCTGTTGATTATATACCTGGCCCCCTGCTATGTATCAACGGCC
>NW_015386499.1:761331-783696 GCF_001527695.2 Protobothrops mucrosquamatus | reverse complement strand
AACTACCCCCAGAGATCCGGGTGATCCCGGATCTCCCCTCCTTCCGCCGCGCCCTGAAGACATGGCTCTTCCAACAAGCGGGATTGGCCTAGGGGAATTTTTAGTGGAATTTTTAGTGGGGTTCTAAGAGAAATTTTAATTATATAGGCCATAGTAAATATTTCTTTTTAATTAGGTTTTAAATTGGGTATTTATTGTTGTATCTGTTTTATAAGGCTGTCAGCCGCCCTGAGTCCATAAGGAGAAGGGCGGGATAAAAATTGAATAAATAAAAAAAAATAATGCCAAACCAATCTTATTTCATTCTTTGATAAAGTGACTAAATTAGTAGACCAGAGAAACACCATTGACGTAGTATACTTAGATTTCAGTAAAGCATTTGCCAAAGTAGACCACAACCTACTTCTTGGTAAGCTAGAAAGAGGCGGAATAGACAACAGCAAATGGATCTGTAGCTGGCTGACAAACCCTACTCAGCAAGTAGTCCTCAATAGTACTACTGTACATCCACATGGAGAGAAGTAAGTAGTGGGGTATCACAAGGCTCTGTCTTAAGCCCACTACTCTTCAATATCTTTATAAATGACTTAAATGAGGGAATAGAAGGGGAACTCATCAAATTTGCAGATGACACTAAACTGGCAGGAATAACCAACACCCCAGAAGACAAGCTCAGGATCCAAAAAGATCTTGACAAACTTGAACAATGGGCCCTATCCAAGAAAATGAACTTTAATGTGGAGAAAAGCAATGTTTTACATTTAGGCAGGAAAAATCAAAGGTATAAGTACAGATTAGGCAAGAGCTGGCTCAAAAACAGTAACTGTGAGAGGGACCTTGGAGTCCTAGTGGATGATCACTTGAATGTGAGCCAGCAGTGTTGAGCAGCAGCCCAAAAAACTAATACAGTCCTGGGTTGTATAAACAGAGGCATAGAATCAAGTTCACATGAAGTATTTGTACCGCTTTATAAAACCTAGTAAGACCACACCTGGAATATGGCAGCCACTTTTGGTCACCATACTACAAAAAAGATGTTGAAAAAATTCAGAGAAGAACAACTAAGATGATCAAAGGCCTGGAGACTAAAACATATGAAGAATGGCTGCAGGAATTGGGTTTGGCTAGTCTAAAGAAAAGAAGAAATAGGGGTGACATGATAGCAGTATTCCAGTATTTGAGGGGCTGCCACAAAGAAGAGGGGGTCAAATTATTCTCCAAAGCACCAGAAGGCAGGAAAAGAAACAATGGTTGGAAACTGACCAAAGAGAGAAGCAACCTGGAATTAAGGAGAAACTTCCTAACAGTGAGGACAATTAACCAGTGGAACAGCGTGCCACCAGAAATTGTGGGCGCTCCATCACTGGAGGTTTTTAAAAAGAGGCTACAAAGTCACTTGTCTGAAATGGTTTAGGTTCTCCTGCTTGAGCAGGGGGCTGGACTAGAAGACCTCCATGGTCCCTTCCAGCTCTATTCTATTCAAATATGTATACATGGCTCAAGAGGGCTCAGAACCGTCCATTAATGTTTGGCTATCATTTTATTGATTGGCATTGTTTACTTTGTGTTTTATCATGCCATCTCTAAAATAATCACACTGGGTTGCCTATTTTCTCTCAGGTTCAACTAAAGATCTTGGCATTTATTTTTAAAAATCAAAATGGCCTGTTTATATATAGGAGCATTCCTACTCCAAGCAAGACTTCCTGTGCCTTAAGACCTTCTACTAGGGACATTCTCTGTGGATTCAGTTGAAGAGAGAAACAATAATAATAATAATAATAATAATAATAATAATAATAATAATAATAATAATAATAATAATAATAATAATAATAATAATAATAATAATAATAATGATGATGATGATGATGATGATGATAAAGTTGGAAGGGACCTCGGAGGTCATCTAGTCCAACCCCCTGCTCAGGCAGGAAACTCTATACCATTTCAGACAAATGGCTGTCCAGTTTCTTCTTAAAAACTTCCAGTGTTGGAGTATTCACCGCTTCTGGAGGCAGGTTGTTCCACTGGGTTAATTGTTCTAACTGTCAACTTATCTAGAAGGAGAATATTTTTTTCTATGATAGGGCCTTGGGACATATCAGTAATTCAAAAGCAGTGTACTTTGCACAGACATTAAATATTGCTATGGATTTTTTATTTGTGGAGGCATTCAGTGGCAATGTAATTTTTTGTTTTCTCTGTGGCTCTTAATCTGGCCTTGTTTATTGATGTCTTACTGAGTTGTATTTTCCACTGATGTGTAATTTATTTTATTCATACCTTTGCAATCCATCCTGCAATCCATCTAGAAAAAAAGGCTTAGAAATATTTCAAATGAGTGAATCTCTTGGTTTGTACAGAATGAGCGTTTTGACTTAAATGAACTGTTAAAAGGAAATCTGCTTCACCTCCAACTTTCTTTGACCTGATTGTACAATTTTACACTATGGCAAGCATTGTTCTCATCATTGTTATGGAAAACCTTCATGATCCCATGCCTAAACTGAATGAACAGAGCAATTTGGAGAGAATTTGTGTTACAACAGGGACATTGTGAGCAATTCAGAGCTAATGGAAGATTTGGGACCGTATTTGCACTGGATTGTGCAATAAGACAAAGAACTTTGAAACTTCAGCTATTGAAACTTCTTCCTATTGAAGCTCTATTATCTCACACATGTAACAAACCAGACTAAAATTTAACCAGCCTATACTGGTTTAAACCTGTAATTAAATTTGTCTGGACAGTCTTTTCTACTTCTCTTTGTTTTTTCCCCTTTCCTCTGTTTTCTTCTTCATTTTTCTTCACCCAGTTGCAATGTTTGTCTTTTTAGTTCTGCTCTTATTTGTTACAGCAAATGCCAACACCTACCTGACCTTAACTGACCTCAGACTATCAATGTAGGTTTGGATACAGTTAATGCTTGGATGAAACACTTCTAGGAAACACCGGAGAAATAGGCTAGATTGAGAGTTGCAAAAACCTCCTGGAAGAAGGCAGTGACAAACTATTTTGACATAGTTAGTAAAAATAACTTTATGGGTGTACTCATACAATCATCGAATGTCAATTCAGAATAACAGAATAACAGAGTTGGAGGGGACCTTGGAGGTCTTCTAGTCCAACCCCCTGCTCAAGCAGGAGACCCTATACCATTCCAAACAAGTGGTTGTCCAGTCTCTTCTTCAAGGGATTCTTTCCTGTACTTACTGATACTGCTGGGTATAAGTTAGTGATATTGGCCAGCAATAATAGTTTGATGTCCTGAATACTAGTAGTGCTTCTTCTCATCACCAGTAAAGTTATTTATGCTTTCTGCATCCATTGTGAAAGAAAAAAAAAACCCTCCCACTTCCTTTATATTTTTGTTGTAAATTGACCTTTTTATTTAGTTTATAATGTAACGTACAAAAATACAAAAACAAATAATAGGAAAAAATAGGGGAGGGTTACGACTCCCTTTAGTGCAGTAGAATAAGATAGTAACATCAAACCTCAACTTTTTACTTTTACATAATAGTATAAACTAGCCATTTCTATATCAATAAATCTATCTAATTGGTAAAACCTAAAATCAAAGTTTCATTTTTTCCCCACCTCAAGCACAAAGTCCAGAAGCAGTTTCCATGTAGAAACAAAAGTAATTATGTTTTAATTTTATTTTATCAAAGCAGTCAATTTAGCCATCTCTGCTAACTCCATCAACTTTTGCAACCATTGGTCCACTGTGGGGATCAAAGTTTCCCCCCATTTTTGTGCATAAATTAGTCTCGCTGCCGTCAACATATATAACTTTTCCAAGTCTTTTTCCATTAAAGCCAAAAGTAAAGTTTCTGGTTTTATCTTTATATCCACTTTAAGAATCTTCTGTATTAGAGTATGAATCCTACTCCAGTATTTCTTTGCTTTATCACACGTCCACCATAAATGATAAAAAGTCCTTTTTTTATATTTGCATTTCCAACATTAATTTGAAGTACTTTTATACATTCTTGATAAACCTTCCACTTTCCACTTTGTTTCATTATTACTGAATGATACTGTTTAGCCACCCAACTCAAATGACTTTGGCCTGGATACAAAATGATTAAACCAAGAAACAATTAACACATAGCACTAAAGCAACTTACGGAATAAGATATATTAGTTATTGGCTACGTGAGGAGGGAATTGTTGCCCGGTCCAAGATATGTTCCCTCTGAGGTCAGGGAGGGGCAGCGGTCACAATTATTTGAAACCCTTTGGCAGGGAACAGATGTGTGGGTTCCGATATGTCTATAGATGAAGCTGGTCTTTTGTAAAGAGCCGGAAAGATAGCTGTAGATGGTGTTTGGACATCAGTGGTGGGGCTGGGCTGCCCTTTTGATTTTTCTTAAATTGGAGGTTGGGTTTGTATGTGGTGTGTGTGTGTGTGTGTGTATGCACACACACACATATCCATATCCAGATATAGACAGATATATAGATGATATAGATATAGATATAGATGATATAGATATAGATATAGATATAGATATAGATATAGATATAGATATAGATAGATATATAGATTCACACACATATACACACATGCAGAAACCGGTCCACGCAAACAAGCAAAGCCCCATCCGCGGGATGCAGACAGTACATGAAACCACGCCTCCTCCTGTCTGCGGGAAAACCTCTCTCCACGGAACCAGTCCCTGGTGACTTAATGGAGAACAGAGTACAAGGTGGGGCACCTATCAAACAACATGACCCATTTCTAAGTCAATGCAAGTTCCAACAAGACAGTTTTTCAGTTGCAAACCTTGAACAGATTTATTTTGTCTTCTAGGCAGAGTTCAGAATCTTTATTGGCTATAAAGCTTTAAATGGCTTCAGTACCAATGTGCTTGAATAAGCTGCTTCTGACTGTTATGACCCATTAACAAGAGGGTCTTCCTCCCTTCCCCCACATGATCTTCCATGAATCAATCCATGAAGTTAAATAAGGTAGAGAAAGTGACTCCTTGGTGACTTTTTAAACTGCAAATTCTTCTCCTTAAAGATTCTCTAAAGTCCAACATTCAGTATCCTGAGAGTAGGACAAAATATGTTCATGCATCTGATTGGAAAACACAGTTGATTCCACTGGCATTCTTGCTTTTATGGTTGTAAGTGAATATAGATCTTGCTTTTGTTTTCAGTAAACACAAGGCAAAGTTCACATCTGAATTATGAATTAGATGGTTAGAGTCTTCTGAACCCTCTGAAGTAAAATCATTCTTTTTTCAATTAAAATAAACCTGAGATTCTGGAAAAAACAATCTTCCCAATTCTGTGTCAAATGCTGAAGTTTGCAGTCCAACATCTCTTGATATTTTAAGCATCTCCCCATTAAGATGCCATGACTTAGTGGCATGACAGCACCATGCAATTGCTCCTTATAACCTTGATGTCAGGAATACTGTATCTCCTGTTTCAAGCATCGTGTTTCCAGGTTGCCTGTTTGATGGATAACCCTGTAGTAAGCATTAAATAAGATTACAGCAGGCCAGTGGAAAGGCTATTTTGGTTTCATAATGTATCCTTGCGGTAAAGAGCAGAAAGGAGAATACAGGTAGGGGGTATGTGAGACCTATGGAATAAAGAGAAGATACTGTATGTCATTAAAAGTATTTATTTCCCTCCTTTTTTCCCAGATCGAATGGATTAAAATATGTCAACATTTGGAGCTTGTTTTGAGGTTATTTTACAATAAAAGCTACACATAATAAAATATTAACCCGAAGTCTAGGTTTGGGTCTGACCCTCAAAATGGTGATAATCTGAACTTTTTAGTTGCTTTGTGCTGTATCTGCACATAGATGATCAATTCTCTCTCTGTTTCTGGAAGCAGAGACCGCTGCAAGCACACACAGAATGTCCTCCAACATAGCTTAAAAATAAATATATCTAATACCAAGGAAATGGATGCATGGATTAATCCATACATGTGTGCCTCCAGTTATTGGAGTTTTGCATGGCCTCCTCTAAGGTATTTAGGGCTGCATTATGAGAAAATGGTACAAAACTTCCCTGTTGCATCTTCACGAGCAGAAGATATATCTCCCTCCTAGAACAGAAGTTACAAGCATAACCTATTAAATGACTCCTATTGTACAACTGGAGTAACACCTGTTCAGTCTTTCATCTGTAGACCATGATTTGTTATTTTCTCAAGACAGTTGAATGGTGCAATTTTATACTAAAAGACTCCTACTGTAACACGTTTCCTTCTTTCTGAAGAGCTAATCAGAAATATTCTCTCTCCCCCCCAGGCCCCTCCCATGGGATCAAGAGGAGGATATATGCTAGAGAAACAGGTTGGAACTGTTAAAATAATTGGCAACCTTGAATTCTTGTGAATCTAGTTGGCCTCACATTAAAATAGAAGCTTTTAACTTTTAATTATTTATTTCTGGCAGAGCCATAAAACTGCTCTTTTATGACATGAACAGTTGCAAGCAAGCAGGAGTTTTCCTCATTAAAAAGAGGCCATGGCTCTGGAAGTCTCTGTTTATATCATTGTGGACCATGTTCTTTGCCAGCTATTAAAGTAACTGAGGACTCACACAGCAATCTTCAGAGGTTGCTTTCCTGGTTACTCCAGTAATGCACAAGCAAACTTCTCTATAACCATAAAGAGAATTATATATATAATTAAAAATGCGAATCCTGGGAAAACACATATCAATAAAATATAAAAAAAATGAACACCAGGATAAAAATAAAACAAACCTGTTTAATACAAACAAGTTTGTAAGTAAAAGAATTACCAAGCTTTCATCGGCCCGACTGCCGACGTCATCAGGGTAAGAATGCTAACCCTTCCCTGAAAGGAAGAAACAGCTGCGATCACACATTGCTCCTTGAAGCACGAAGCTGAAAACACCAGCCTGAAGATGACGAATGGGACTTCGTCGAAACGACGCCAAGACACTTCCAATTTTACGCGGGAGAAAACCCGAATAACCAAAGACCTACATACAAACACCCACGAAAACCTCAGAAAACACACACACACACACACACACACACACACACATATATAGGGTAACTGCAGGCACATGAAATCTAACAAAGGCTAGTTAGGGAGCTGGCAGTGACAACTTTTATTTCAGGTACGCCCATAGAAAAGAATCTGTGAAATGGAAAATATAAGCCTGGGGAAATGCCAAGTTCCAGTACTGACTCCTTGGCTAAAAACTGCCATTTTGTTTCCCTTAAAAATGTTTTGTGTATATGTGTATTTGTAGAATTTAGCTTCTTGAAAAGCACAGATGTGTGATTGATACCAAGTAATGTAGACTGATCTATTTCAACAGTGTCTGCTTCATCAATACAATCCCTATTGATCAGTGACCTCTTTGTCTTTTGTGTTGTAATTTTCAGACATCACTGATAAACAGAGGTTGTGCTTTGGAAGCCAAAGCAACTGTGCTGGCCCTGAGTTAACAAGCCAAGGTTAGGTTAGTGTTTTCTTAGTGTTTTCCTCTCAGACAGAAGAAAGTATAATGGTAGTCTTTGAATTTCAATTATCACTGTACTCTGTTCTGCCTTAGTAATAAGAAAAGAGTAATGTACAAATTAAGGAAACTAATTCTGCTTCCCCTGGTCTTGTTTGTTCTATCCAAAGCCACCAGATGATGGAGAACGCCCACCTATCAATCTCTTTAATATGGGCTTGCTTTGGGCTTTGCTGCTGCCAGCATACAATCTCAACCCCAACATTCCTAGCTTGCCATAAGTAGATCCTTCTTTCTCCTCCTTTTTTCCTTGATAGATGGCTGTGAAAAAGTGATGTTTTATTGTGTGTGTGGTTTAATACTCAGGAACTTCACCACCACTTGAGATGAACCTTGATCCTCTTCTGTCTTTTTCTCTTCCCCTTTCATGGTGTATCCTCCTTTTTTTTTCAGCTGATGGTGGGTCTTTAGCAGGGGGGTAGTTATAGCAGCTTAATGATCTGTGGACTTCAACTCCCAGAATTGCTGGCATGTTGGCAGCTGGCTCAGGAATTCTGGAAGTTGAAATCCACAGGTTGTAAAGTTGCCATAGTTGTCCACCCCTGGTCTGTAGGAACCATCTGCACTTGAGTGAGAGGAGCTGGGTGGGGAAAAAGAGGCAAGTTGCGTGATGACTGCTTAAGGACCAGATCTCATAGAGCTAGTCAAATGTTTTAATATCACTGTGAGGGAGATGAGAGAAACTAATCAAGAAAGAGTCAATTTTAAGCAGTGCTTTTGAGCAGGACATGTATTCTCTTTGTATGCATTTCCTGAACTAATCAGTTGTCTGGATTTACACATTACTTGCACAATCATCAATTAGCCAAAAAGCCTGATTTATAAATAAAGCCGGTAAAACCACAAACAAAAACACTAACCCTAATTAAGTGTAACATGAATCAAGCTTAGTGCTGAGACTGTAACCTTTTGGTTTCCATCCTACCAGGATGTTGTATAAACACAGTCAGAAAGAACAGACTTTTCTCAAACATTCATTTTATCTGCTAGTTTTCTGCTCGTAGTTGGCCCATAAATTTTTTCCTGCTGAAGGAACCATTGTTTTGATTTGTGGAGCATAACTCACTAAGTTCCACAAAAATAACTGCTAGTGAAATTATGGGAAGCTTGAGGAGAATTGTTCTCCTGATATTCTACTATCTGTATAAATTATACCATAATGTCTTGGGGAATCTATGAGATTTGTGTTCTTTGATAACAGTTTAGAAGGAATTGTTCTGTAGCTTCTGGTAAAATCTGGCACCTGAATAAAATGGGTTAAGTATGGAAAATATGCATCATACAAGATAGGTGAATAAGATAATTTCTGAACTAGCATATTTTGGTATTCAACAAAAAAATGGGAAAGCACAGATTCAGGTTCCCACCTCACCTTAGAGCTTATTTGGGCTCACTCCTTAATATCTTCAAAATTTATTGATTATAAGAAAAAGAAAGTGTCACATCTTCAACCCCCTCAAGACCTCAAGCATTCAATGTTGGGTTCCTCATCAAAAGTGGGAATATGAAAGGAGAAAATAAATAAAATTGTTCTTCCATCTCTTTGCTAGATAACCTTACTCCTGTCCCAAGTAAAGAGATCTGATGTGATTAATTTCAGAAGCATTTATTCAATATTAAATCCTATTCTGTGAAGTGGGAAGGGAGATTATGGCTGGAGCTTTATTCAGTGGGAATACAGGGAAGAATGACTTGCTCAGATGCTGAGAAGTATTTATTCAGAACTAAATATACTGAGGCTAATTATTGGGAAAATGTGTTTTGGAATAGTTATTTTCAAGATGGAAGCAACAGTTCTTGTAATTGGAGATATAGCTCTGGGAAGAGACAGGTGATATCTATTGTGCATTGAGACTGAATGAGAGGACTATGCAAGCTAGTTGCTAGAAAAGAAAATGTTAGAGAGGGGAGATCTCCTTGTGCACGAAACCAACAACCCAGAGTACAGCCTCATTTGGGCTACACAAACAATATGGAAAACCATTCATTTCTTAGGCATTGGTAGTTATTACCCAAGTAGAGAAGAACACAACAGACTTCTTGGCACTTTCTTCAGTTCCAATCTAATGTATATCCTACTTATTCTGAAATTGATCAGAATTTGTGTATACTTACAACTTGTTCTCTTCATAGAAATTGGGATTAGTTCTTTAAATGTGTAGCAAAAATTGGCATGAGATCATAACAGAACTTCACAAAAGATCATTTTTCAGACCACACCTCTCAGGTGGAGTCCCAGGCCAAGAAATGCTTCTCCTTTTTTTTCTAACTAAATTTTATTTGATTTGCTGAAAAAAGAACTTGCTTTTAATTTTTTTTCCAAAGGAGTTGAGAATTATGTGGAGTTTAGGGAATTCTTGTGGGTGGTATGTTGAGTTCTGGTATTTGTTTACTAATGAGATGGCCAAGAACTGAATGACCATGCCTGTTTTTCATTGTATAATCACTGTTGCGGTCATGGCACCTTCCATAACATCTCATTGTTTTGTTAAATTCCATAGGAGATCTTAAGAGAACTTGCACCTTTTCAGTTTATGGAGAATAAACACCCTGGGAAGCTGGAGAGATGTGTAACAATAAAGCAAAAGATCTAATGGCACCTTCCATTAACCCCCCAAAATAAAATAAGATTTAGCCCCCATCATAATCTGAGTGTAAAGCAGAAAAGTTTAGATGGCAACGAGCTGAAACAATAAAAACAGTTAAGATTTCAAGAAAATCCATTCCAAAACCTCTTCACTTACCTTACATAGCAGTACCCATTTTTTTTCTAAAAATTCCCATATTAATATAACTATTACTATTTAAATAACTGGGAAAAACAAGAAAGCATATTACCACTGACCTAAATCTATAAATTGTCCTCATGTCAAAAAAACCCTCAAAGAACAACATCTTTGACTCTAAATTTGATCAGTCTCTATAAAAGAGAGAGTTTTACCTACAAATGTTTACTTCTTTCCAAAGTAAATTTTTTAAAAAGTCCTTTAAAAACACACACACACAAACACAAATTTAGAGGAGTTCTAGCTCAAAAGCCCCTGCATCTGTTTCTCTAAAGCTGAGTGGACATCATTCTCTCAGAAGATCTACCATGTCTGCAAATTTCATCTCAACATATTAAGAGTAAAAAAGTTGCAGTTAAGTGATTTTCCCTTGACAGCCAATGGATAACATAAAACGTGCTTCAAATTCTGGATCCATACTGAGCAGTCTCCATTTTGGTCCAAATAAAATTAGGCTGTTTTCTGAATCATTGAATTGACACCTGAATTGAATTGACACACATCTATAATATGAATCTGATGAATGCAAAAATAATTGTGTGGTTCTTAGTTGTATTGGGAAGATGGGCTACAGTTCTATAACTGTAAAACCTTGTTGTTGAGTTTCTTTAATTTTCAAGTACAGCACTATTGAAAAAAGGGTTATGCCTATAAATATATTCATTATCTATATCTTGAGGCTTATTTTGAAAGAAACAAATCTTTTTATATCAGAAATGGCCAAAATAGTGAGGCAGTTAAAGATATAGATACATGGATAGATAGATGGACAGGCAGGCAGATACAGATTTATTTGCAGCAATGCCTCTGTGATTCACAATTTTTCAACTACGTGAAGAACAGGAATGAGATTTTTATGAGCAATAAAAACAAGCTCACTTTTATGGACAAATGACTGCAAATGGATATTATTTAACCACAATTCAGCTGCTGACTGGAAGATGTGTAAGACACAAATCATTTTTGAAAGATGTCACATCTTCATATGCAGGTTTCTCTCATCTGTTTATCAAAGTACTCATGAAAAAGGGCACTTTATAATGTTTTCTCAGTGACAAGTCCAGAACCACAAGATTTCAACAATTCCATCTGTCTTTCCTCAGAACTCACAAATGTTTAGGGATGGGAACTACGGTCCAGTAGTAGTTTTTCCCCCTTGACCTTATTGAGGAAGCTACTGAAAAAAGCCAGTGGAGAAGCAACCGTCATAGAAAAACAAGATGCTTCAGAATGGTCAATGCCTTTTTTGCCAGCAAGAAATGATAGCAAGACCACCAGTTCAAAACACACTAGGTGTGGCAACACAGTTTGTAAGAAGAAAGATCTACTTTCTAAAGAGTAAATATTTGTCAGAAAACATAGTTGGTGAAGTCCACATCCAAGGAGAAAGCCACTTTACAATGGTGCCACTCCCTTTCCATGAAGTGTTTGTAGGTGGAAGGAGAATTCAGAGGAACTCTGAAGGAGAATTCAGAGCATATTTTTTCTGAGCAGTAGCACAATTAATGACGCCTAGGCCATTTCTGATTGCAAATATTTCATAGTCACTTGTAAAAAAATTTGGCACAGCTTGAATACTCAGAAGTATTTAGTTGATAGATTTTTTTTTTTTAAAAAAAGTAAACCTAGTATGTGTTCTGCAATGTATCTTTGTTTTTATCTTTCAGAGGTAAGAGCAAAAGAAAAATGTTATCAACAGAATATATACTGGCCTGCAAAATGGTGACTAAATCAACATGGAGTAGCATGACATAAGAAAGTCAAAGGAGAGTGGTCTTGAATTCCCATTCTACCAATTCATTCTACCATTTTCTTTTCAGCTGGCCTCTACTCAATTTGGCTTATAAAATAACTGTTTGGTTTTCAAGGCTTCTTGGACAATCATACTAATCTATCCACCCCCCACGTTAATTCCATTAAGAATGATTTTTTTAAAAAAATCAGAATACATGCAGGTCAGTTGTTAGAACTTAGACAACGTTCTTCAGCAATGGGTGTAGTATGTTTGAGATGGCATGTTCATGAGCTTAAGTTTAGAATTAAGATAGGATTATGATTTGATCACAATACATAATACTTTATTTAGGTGTTTTCCTTAATTTCCTAAATGGTACAAAAGGGTTGATGGAGAAATAAACCAAACATAGACCAATGGAATAAATACTGAAAATAGCTTATTCTTTCAATATCCTAGACATCAAATGGCTTGCAAAACCATTTATGGATCCTGTCTTTAAAACCTTCTTGGTTTGGCTCTTAAAGAGGCAGCATACAGTGGTAACCATATCCCCTTCTCTTTCCAACCCTCTCCTTACTGATTATTTCCTGTTCTCAGACATTTGCAACAACATTTAAGATTTGTTCCCATAAAACGTGAAGAGTTTAAAATAGCAGGAAGCACTGTTTTGTTGCAAATGTGTACATTTCCTGCTTTGTCCTATAAACTTGTTGCATCCATGGGAACCGTCTCTGATTCTGTCAATGGTCTGTGTGCTCTTCTCATTACCACTGAGTCTTTCCTAAACCTCTTTCTTGTGTTATATCCAGGTGAGCTTGTTTCCAGAACAGAACATCTGGAAAAGCTTGTTCTCTTCAGTGTTGTCTTTCTCGTCATTCCCTAGCCTAAGGCCAACAATTTTTGACCAATGCCACCCAGCCAGAAAAACATCCAGAGAACTCACATAAGTGTGCGTGAAAGAGAAACTTCTGCACAATCATCCACGCAGAGAGAAATAAAAACGGTTGAGAACTTGGATACTTTTCCAATGTGGTTATGTGCAGGAAAGCAACATTTGAAAAGACCAAAGTCTGCTGACTTGACTAAAGCAACGAAGTATATGGACAGAGTATTTTGTGTTGGATTTGGAACTAGGCAATGTAGACTGAAATACAACCTCAGTTATGAACTTTTTGGGTGGTCTTGGACAATGTCCTTAACTTCTGCTCAACATCTGTAAAATGGGGATAATTTGAACATCCTATTTTTGACTTGCCTGATCTTTTAGAATTTTTATGTGGCTTGTAATAGCAGTTAACACTGAATTCTTTTCATTTCAAATATATAAAAACAAAGCTGACCTACAATAACCAGCAACCAAGTAGCATTAGGAAAAGCATACTTACATGACAGAAAAATACATAAAGTCACAAAGCCTGTAGAACTGGCTGTAGTGCATCCCAGATGGTAATTAATTCTATTTCACTGATGTCATGGCTGAGAAATCTCTTTCTATATTAGAAACAAATAAAATTACTTTTAACAAATAGTATACATTGTATATTTGTTCTTCTTTCTAAATTAAAGGTCTATGGACTAAGAGGGACTGAGATATTAGCAAGAGCCATGGTAGTGCAGTGGTTAGAATGCAGTATTGGAGGCTAATTCAGCTCACTGCCAGGAGTTCAATCCTCACCGGCTCAAGGTTGGTTCAGCCTTCCATCTTTCCAAGGTCAGTAAAGTGAGGACCCAGATTGTTGGAGACAATATGCTAACTCTATAAACCACTTAGAGAGGACTGCAAGGCACTATGAAGCAGTATATAAGTCTAAGTGCTATTGCTAAGGGAGGGGGAAATTTTTCCAGTCATAAACATGGTGCCTAAAGCAGCTTACCTTGAAACACAAGTTGCAATTTTTGATTTTGTCAGGACTATGACAGAGAAACATTTCCCCCTTCTCCCCCCCCCCAGACATCTTACTATTGGCCAGGATGACTAATATTGCTGGGAGTAATAATTCAACAATATCTGAAGGGCTGCATGTTCTCCACAATAGAAATATAAAGAGACCACACAAATTTAATTTAGGAACATAATCCAGAGGGCAATAGAAGAAGGGGACGACAGAGAATGAGGTGGCTGGATGGAGTCACTGAAGCAGTAGGCATGAGCTTAAATGGATTCCAGAAGATGGTAGAGGACAGGAAGGCCTGGAGGAATGTTGTCCATGGGGTCGCGATGGGTCGGACATGACTTCGCAACTAACAACAACAACAATCTAGAGGGGTCCTTGGTGCTCTCTGAGTTTGCTTGTTTTCTTGCAGACATTTCATTACCCTAACTAGGTAACATCATCACTAGCACTGATGATGTTACTTAGTTAAGGAAATGAAATGTCTGCAAGAAAATAAGCAAGCTCCAAGAGCACCAAGGACCCCTCATTTCAACCCTGAGCTACAAATATGCTCCTTCATTGGTACCACATAACTTGGACCTCCAAAAATGGACAGTTTTCCCTCATCAAATTAGATAAAGTTCAACCCATGCTAGACTGCAGTGATGAAGTAATCCATATATCACATCTGTTAGTGCAGAAATTATTAGACGATATTTCTTTAAAATATGATTTTATTGACACCGTTTGATACCTAATACAGTTTACATAATATGATACATAATACAGTTTACAGTGTTAACAATCCTTTTGTTGGGGAAACATCATAGTTAAACTTCAGACAGATATATTGTTCATAAGGAAGACTGAATATAGGAAGCTGATAGTTTGAAATAACTCAACGATTCTTTTACATAAAATCAGTTGGGAGGTCTATTCAGGCTAGTAAATACATCTCACAAAACATGATCACTCAGAAGAAGAGACCAGGAAATCAGGAACAGATTAAATAATAAAACTGATGATTCCATTGTGCTCTAAGATTTCTCCTCCCTCCCTCCCCCCTGATAGAGATCGGTGGGTCTAATGACAAAGGTCATTTTTATTTGGGGTCACCTCTTAGTGCTGAATCTAGTATTCCCTCCACAGTTTTCTATGGTTGGCACTTACTCAATAAAAACAAAAATAAACAAGTTATTTTTATTCTTACCATTTAAAAAATTCTTATGTGAACTTGTTACTAAAAAGTATAGTTGCCCTGGACAAGTTTAAACAACTCTTCCTTACTTGTGTTGGCTGTGAATAAACAAGAGTTCTTCAGATCCATGGAGATGATATTGTTACATTTCACTGCTTGGCACCTTCCAGATTTATTGAGATTATTAACCATGTAATTCTCAACCAGATAAGGATTGTGCTATCTGGAGAGGAGATTGAAGAGAGCTAAGTCATTGCAGTGTATTATGCAATTTTGGTGAGGATGAGCAAGATAAGGAATTTAGAAGATGTTACCCATAGAAATGGTTCTTAAATTAGGATTTTTTTTCAAGCCTTTACCAGCTGCACTATTTCATAGCAATTCTGTAAAATGGCAGCTACCTATGGCGTATATAAGGATTCTGGCTCCCACTGAAGTTTTCTGAAGTGTTCTACAGTGTGAATAAACGTTGGATCATCACAAGACTACAGGCAGGAGATTAAGAATAAGGCCTCCCAGTATTTATACATTTGGCCTTTTTCCTACATAAAGATATCCTGCTGTGGAGGTTTGTGTTTGCAGATCCCATCTCTAAGGCGATACGATCTGCAAACCTTCTCTTCTGAGCTTTAATCCTGGCAGCGATGAGTTTTTATAAGATGGAAAACAACAAAGCCACTCAAAGTGCAAAGCAAAAAAAAAGAAGAAGAAGAAGAAAGCCTAACATTAGTCTCTCTGCTCCCACTTCCAAATGACGTCTATGTTTTAAAATACCCCCACCCAAAGCTTCTAGATCAAAGCAGATGAAAGAAAGGCTAAACGGATCGTCAAATGGTTGGCCCAACCTCTGAGACCAGCTGGAATAATCATGGCAGGAGCACCACCAAAAAAATCATAGCAACAGGAAAGAAGTGAAAAGAGAAAAAATGTGAAATGTGGAGTTCAGTTTATGAGGATATATAGTTCTAAATGTCTCGATCCACAATTAAGAACTGAGCCAGGTTAGAGGAAGTCTGTGTGGTGAAAATTGGAATAAAGAAATTGTGGACAATAAATGAATCTACTGTAGATCAAAGTTCAAATGAAAGCAATTGGAACCACATTCAGCAGGGCCAGGGGCATTTCTGGAATCGCTGCCAGGTATTTTGCCCTTTTTTTTGGGAAATCTAGATAATATTCTATACTGCTTAGTGTCCTTGGCTGAGCCAGAATAAATCCTAGCCTCAATTAAACAGTTACGGAAAGGACCCATCTTCTACCACTAGAATTATTTATAGGGCAAGGAGCCAGAAAGCTTAAATTACAGACACTAATTTCTTCAGTGTTCAAAAGTAATTGGATCCAGGTTTTTCATTTCAGTTTAATAGAAAACTGTCAAATGTACAAGCCATATTTATGAAATCTCATGGAGAATACAGGATGCAAATCATAAGTGGGATTTTTCACACTCACATTTCTGGATAAACCAGGGAAGGTCCAGTAGAGCAGTTCTGGCTATGTTCTTAAGGAAATCAGAACATTGGAAATGACATGAAAGATCTTCTGCTTCCAACAGGACTGGAACAAAGTTCCAGTTTCATCATTGTCTGTTTTAGAGTGATGTCTCAATTTGTTTCTTTTTCAGATACAAACAAGATAAAATCAGATTATATCTGTTGGTGTAATTCACTTTAGCATTAGAATTGGAGTTGGATTTTCATACATATGGATATGGATTTTCATACATATCTAGACCCAAGACTAGATAATTCAAATGGCAATCGAATACACTTACAGGGGTCTGAGAAAAGTAAAGTGTCTTTTACACTGAACTTGTCCCTAGAACTTAGGGGACTTGTCCATGTAGTTTTCTTGCCAACCACATGGAAGTGGTTTGTCATTGCCTAGCATACAATTTTCTGGTGGTGTCCGTCACATCCAAGTATGGAAGCTGAGCTTCCAATACCAGTTGGGGTACTGTCACTTGATAAATATGTCTACTTACATACAATGGGAATAGCTTCTGAGCAGGCATACATAGGATTATGCTTTTAAACAATGACTAAAACAAGCTTTGTGAGGGAATAGTTTACTGTATGAGCAAAGTTTTCCATTAGGAAAATTAAGAAGCATATCTTTCTCTTACCTTACATTTGCTCCTAGTTACAGTTAGAGTTGGATGTCATGTGTTCTGGCAGCTAAAGAAAACTGACTGACTATTTCTGACGTAAATTTATTTTAGTATGTTCAATTCCCGAATTTAGTTTATAAGCACCAGAATTAAGGCCAAATATGTCAGTGTTCTGAGAATTCATCAGTCATTCCTTCCTTACTCTCCCTAGGACTCAGATTTTTATAAGTGCTCAACCATATTGGGAACCAGAAATAGATTTCCCACAAAAAACTTTTTTCCTATAATTATCTTTATTTGCTGAGTTTCCTGATGTTCATTCTATATCAAACAGCCTCACTGTTTACTTTGCCTTTGCCCCTCCTTTGCTCTTTATACAGATGTGTGTATTTTTCCAATGGGAAAATGGGACTTTAGAGATTTTGTCAAACAAAGGTATTTCATAAAAAATGTGTCGGTAATATTACATGCTAGTTTTCTTACATCTGTATGAAAATGGTTTAAGTCTTTTTTAAAAAGCTCTCCAGAACCTTTAATAATTTTTTGTTATGTTAAGAATACCAGAACAGTTGTACTGGATCATAAGATTCATTTGTTGCAGTTTTCCATCTTGAATTCACCTATTTTGGAGGCTTCCAATGAAGCATAAGGGAAAGATATAAACTTGAAGATTTTCAAAGTCCAAATATGTAATCTCATATCATGTGCCCTGTGGAACACCATTCTCCCTGAGATTCCTACCGCCCTTGCCCTGGGCCTATTTAAATGAGCTCTTAAAATGGTGGCCTTGGGTGAGTTACTCTCTCTTAGCTCACCTCACCTCACAAGGTTGTTGTGGGGAAAATAGAAGGAGGAAGGTGTTTGGGTGTGTTTGACTCCTTGAGTACATTGTAAAACAACAACAACAACAACAACAACAAAAATAAATAAACAAACAAACAAACAAATAAATAAATAAATAAAGTGGATCTGTCCCTAGGTCCTGGATAGACCTGTTGGGTATGTTAATTTTCTTTTCTGGACTTTCTCTTTTGACGATATAATTGCTGTGTTTTTAAGACGGCTTTATTAGGGTATTTTTGTATGCTGCCCAGGATTGTGACAAATTGAAGTGACAGATAAATCTCATAAAAAAAGAAATACAGTCCTTCCAAAGATCACAACTGATTTGACAGTAGGGCTTGTTGAAGTCTTATCTGATCAAACTGTATATTCAAATGTTTTCTGAGCCTGTTTCTTCTAGTAAAGATAATAATCTTGACAAGATTTTGGAAGTGGTTTGCCCTGGCCTCCTTTTTAGATTGAGAGAGAGTGATTGGCCCAAAATCACCAAGCTGGCTTCATGCCTAAGGTGGGACTAGAATTCCTGGTCTCCCAATTTCTAGTTTGGTACCTTAACCATTACACCAAACTGATCCTTGCTAAGAGTGTTTGGGGCTAGAATTGGAATGCCTCTTCTCTGCATAGAAGCAAACTGATTGGTGAATCATCAGGTTCCATGTTGGAATGTTTCTCTGGCTCTTAAAGGGTTTCTGGATGCTGACATCCACCCACACTCCACTGGATAGTCTTTGAAGATTTATTTTGTTTAAGTTGGGATTTTGCTTAATAAACTTAGCTTTCATGAATCTAGGGACAGCTGGCTGAGATATTCTGTGATTAGAAATAGATCCACAAAGATTGTCTTCACAAACCTCAGGCAAGAGCTATAATATTCCAAGCCAAACAAATTATTTGGCATACGGGGCAAAATTCCAGAAGGAATCCTCCCCATGCCGTATAGTAAAAAGGTAATAACGACAAAGAAGTAATAATTTAATGAATCCTACAATCCACTGCATGAAGTAATCTGCCTCAGTCTGCTTAGTTGATCTTGATTTCTGATTTCTTGACCCAATTCTCCAATTTCTAGCTTCCATTCAGACATCTTTAAATGGCCCATTCATATTATTACTATTGATGACATGGCAATTAAATGACTGATAATTACTCATCTCAGCTCAAGAAAATTGATTGAGAATCACCTACTGGAGACTGAAGGTGGCTGAGAAATGGAGGCACAAATGCCATTTTCACCTAATGTTGAATAATGTTACAATCTACCTTTGTAGATGTTGACATGATGACAGAAAGTGGACACAGCTGCACTCACAGAAGATCTCTGTAAAAGCAGATTTCCACACGAATGAAAATTCATGACTTTGATCGAAGAGCAGATAATGATTTAGTTTCTTTTTCAGTTCTTTCAGTTTTGTCGAACAATTAAAAGTTTAAAATGCTATCCTTGGGCTTCTAAGACCCCAACTGGCAAACTTTACAATCTGATTGGCAAAATATACCATCTGCAGATAACTTGATTAATAGCCATTCTGGCTATCTCATCAGTCATAAACTTTATTATTAACATTCATCTGGGAGCATGGGTCATCTTTTTTTTTTAATTCATTTTCTGCTTTATCCACCTATGCAAAAGGAAAGAGGCAACTATCCTGCTTGGCAGTACACTTCCAGCCTTTCTTAAGTTTTATTTTCAAACATTTCATCTGGTGGCATTCTTTTCCCTTGCTTTAGAATTTGGATGCTTACAGTTTCCATCTTATTTAGTGTTTATTTGGGATGAGATTGCATCTGGCCAGAATCAAAGTGATCTGGCAGGAGTCCACCTGGCACTGAATCTTCTTACTCAACATTTCCCCCACTCCACCCTTTCAACTGAATCAGAGAAACCGGAGACTGGAATGGAGCACAAGGTCACACAACCCATCAGGGAGGCCAGAGTGGGTTCGTTGTTCCCTCCATCAAGGATTGGCCATTCCTGTCTAAAGTGACTCAACCTGCAGGGTTTCCATCATTTCCCTTGAGGAGGAGATTGTTCCACCGGCCTTGTGGACCTCACAGTAAGGAATATTTTCCTTTGCTTAGTTCCATCCTGTTTCAACCCTGCGTCGTCTTCAGAAACTCCCTGAGTGATTGGACTTTTTGTTTTGGATGGTGACTGGAGGGTTACACGGTGTTCCCTTGTCCTCCAATGAAACAATCATAGAGCCAAAATTAATAGGCTTCTTTTCAAACCATGGGTTGATTTTAGGTTTATTTTCTTAAAAAGAATGAAAATAGCAAATGTCAAACCCAAATTAAAACAGGGAGGGGAGTGAGAGAAAAGAAAAACTATCCTCATTGTTGAACTGAGAAGCCCTTTTCCAGATTTAATATCTGAATTCACATTTTGGCTACAGCTAAGCAACACAGCTTTGAAAGTGAGAGATTATAGTCAAACTCTTGGCAGAACAAAGTTTTCTCCAGCAAAGGATTCAGACCTGCTGATCATTCCAAATGCAGGGTGATGATATAACAGTGGTTCTTAAAGGAGGTGATGAGAATGGAAGGTCAACGAGGGCATTCTGCATCTTGTAAAACCCATTTCCCAGCACCTTGTGGAAGGCCAATTCCATTTATTTTCCTCTGTTAATATAGATATCTTAACCAGCAGTAGGCAAAAGTAAACTAGAGCGATACAATTCTCTTTTCTTGGTAAATTACTCAAAAGAAGGCTTGTGAGCTGCCCAGAGTCATATATTTGAGATGAGATGTAAAAAAAAAAAAAATCAGACCAAGATAAATAATCACTTTGGAATTTTTTCCATGTACTGTATAACATATAAGCTGTACAATTCAATTGAAAAACAAACTGGGCATCTCCTTTGCACAGCCCTATTCAGGTCACCATACAGATTTTCAATTGGATTCAGGTCCGGGCTCTGGTTGGTCCATTCCAAAACTTTGATCTTCTTCTGGTGAAGCCATTCTTTTGTTGACTTGGAGGTATGCTTTGAGTGGTTGACATGTGGAAAGGTGAAATTCATCTTCAGCATTTTAGCAGAGGACTGAAGGTTTTGTGCCAAAATTGGCTGATATTTGGAACTGTTCACAATTGCTTCCACCTTGACTAAAGCCCCAGTTCTAACTGAAAAAAAAGCAGCCCCAGCTGAAAAAAAAGCAGCCCCAAAGCATAATGCTGCCACCACCTTCTTCACTGCTGTTATGGTGTACTTTTGGTGTTGTTTTGCCCCAAACCTACTTTTTGGAATTATGGGCAAAAATTTCAACTTGGTCTCATCGAACTATAACACATTTTCCCACAAGCTTTTGTCATACTTGATGTAGGTTTTTTCAAAACGTAGTTGGACATGGATGACTTTTTTTTTGTAAGAAAAGGCTTCTGTCTTGCCATCCCATCCTACAGACCAGACATACAAAGAATACGGGAGATTGTTATTACATGTAGTACACAACAGTACTTGTGAGAAATTCTTGCAGCTCCTTTAATGTTGCTGTAAGCCTCTTGGCAACCTCATGAACCAATTTTCTTGTTTTTTTCATCAGTTTAGGGAGGGCCAATTCTTGGTAATGTTACTGTTGTGCCATATTTTGTCCACTTGTTGATGACTGTCTTCGCTGTGTTCCATGGTATGTCCAATGCCTTGGAAACTTTTTTGTATCCTTCTCCTGACTGATACCTTCCAAGAATGAGATCCCTTTGATGTTTTGTAAGCTCTTTGCAGACCATGGCTTTTACTGTAAGAGGCAACTGAGTAAATGTCAGAAAAATTCTACTAGAACGGTTGAGCTTTATATGGGCTTGAACAGAGTCACTTTAATTGATGGTGTGCATATACTGACTACTAATTACCATCAGTTTGAATGTGATTGGTTAATTCTGAACACAGCCATATCCTACTTATAAGAAGGTGAGCACATTATGCAGCCACACTATTATATGTTTTTATTGTTATTTTGGTCTCTAAAAGAATTCAGTATGGTTTTTCAATTCAATTATACAGCTTATACAGTGGAAGCTGGAAAGTGATTTATATTGGTATGATTTTTTTTTACATTTCAAAAACCTTACATTTTGTGCTACTATTGTAGCGGGGACTGCCTGAGAGTGCTTGCAGGAGCTTGACTGGGAAGGAAAAGATTGGGACAGCTGCAGTTGGCTTTGGGTGTGGCTGGCGTGAGTGGAAGGAGGAAGGATAGAAAAGGAAAGGAAAGGAGAAGGCCGGGGTTTTTTTTGGAGTTGAGAAGAGAAGGTCTGGAAGCTTATTTTATTTTTCTATCAAGGG
>NW_015386499.1:714531-759958 GCF_001527695.2 Protobothrops mucrosquamatus | reverse complement strand
GGTTCCTCAACAGTTGGTGGGTCCCTCCCCGGTGGTGTCGGTGCAGGTGGAAGGTATTTATACGAAGGCTCTTTTGGATTCAGGTGCGCAGGTGACATTATTATATAGGGATTTTTATGATAAGTATTTGTCGTATATGCCCATACAGGAGTTGGGTGATTTGAAGATTTGTGGTATTGGTACGGAAAAGTTTCCCTACAATGCTGCATGAGTTCCGGTTGTAAGACATCTCACCGATCTCTAAAGAACATTACCGCAAGGCTGGACAAGGGGGGTTGTGGCTGGGAGGGCCTGGGCATTGGCGGCCTCTGAAGAGGTAGCGCTACAACTTCAATAAGAAAAAAGAAGATTTCGAATAAATGGAAGACTTTAGTTAAAGTCTTTGAAAGCAGAATGTAACCGAAAGGGATGTAACTTATATTTAACATATGAATCAAACCAAACCAAAATTTGGTGTGCATATATGTGTATTTATAAAATTACTAAGTACAGATTTTCGGTCTAACAAGCTGTGCAAACAGGGCCAGTTGTGAAGTTGTTTAAATGGAATCACTCATTGCACTCAGCCGTAAATTTCTTAACAATGACTTACTGGCGATGCCACCATTTGCTATAATAATAATAATAATAATTTAATTTGTACCCCGCCCTTCTCCTCACCGGACTCAGGGCATGCTGAATCCATAAACAAATGAACCATGTTATGATTCCCAGTGACGTGGGAGTTATTAAGCCTTTCACTGAATCATAGAACATAGAATCATAGGACTGGAAGGGACCTCAGAGATCTTCTAGTCCAACCCTCTTCTCAAGGCAGGAGCCTTGCACCATCAAATGGTTGTCTAGTCTATTTTTGAAAACCTCCAGGGATATAAAGCACCACAACTCTGGAAGGCAAGTATTCCATTGATTAATTGTTTTCACTGTCAGAACAGTTCTCCTTACTTCTAAGTTGGATTTCCCTTTAAGGAACTTCTACCCATTTCTTCTTGTCGTGTCCTCTGGTGCTTTGGAGGATCAATCCCCTCTTCTTTGTGACACTCTCTCAAGTATTGAAAGACAGTTATCACGTCCCCCTTAATCCTTCTCGTCAATAGACTAGACAGACCTAGCTCCCTCCTTTATATCTATGTACACGTGAAGCCATCACTCAACATTCTTTAAGAGTCCAGAAGCAGAAGACCAAACCCCAGTAAACTATGGCAATCCATAAGTAGCTCACAGCTTGGAATTTGTGTATAACTTTACGATTTCTTCTTTGAGAACGTGTCCTTCATGTTAGCCGACAAAATACTTGATGGTGGGCTTAGTCAAAGCATAACAGAACAATATTGTGTTCTTGCTGGACTTCCCAAAAGACGTTGAATGAAATAGATGTTGAATTAGCAGTGTGATCTGGTCTATCGGAGGCGTTCCTTCAAAATACCGTAGTTCTTTTGTGACACTGAGGAGATACCTGGCTTGGGTGGTTGACATGTAACATTGTAGGTTTCAAATGTATCAGAAGAACTGTCTGGCTGTTGAAGAATGAAATTCCTTTCAAAACCAAGTTTGACAACTCTTCTTCTCCCCACCCACCAGTGCAAGGGAAAGGCGTTTTTAAAAATGCGATGGAGCAAGAGAGAAAAGATGAGGATCAACTGGTCAGGGTGACGAGCTCAAGAGATTCATTCTTCAAAGTTACTGTTTGGTGACCTCACCACCTGTGGATTGTGATCTACAGGTCAGCCATGCCAAAAGCTGGAACAAATAGTTTCTCTTTAAACATGCAAAAAAAATATATTTTTTTTTTAAATTTAAAAGGGGGGAGCAAAAAGAAATAGGATGGATTTATCGAATGCGTATAATCTCCACTGTTTCAGTTGATAGTTAGTCAATCGCAGCTCTCAGGAAGTCAGTCTTGTAGAACATAGTTTGTTAAAGATCTCCCACTTGAGGACGGGGATAAACACACATATTTCCCAGAAGGGAAAAATGGCACAANGCCAGCCACACCCAAAGCCAACTGCAGCTGTCCCAATCTTTTCCTTCCCAGTCAAGCTCCTGCAAGCACTCTCAGGCAGTCCCCGCTACACTATCAACAATATTGTTGCATTTTTCATCATTAAAACTTCATTACTAGGAAATATATTGATGATGTTACCTACCTACAAGCAAATAACCAAGTTCAGAGAGCACCAAGGAATCCAATATTCAGTCCTGAGCTACATATTCTCCTCTACTGAAGTGTAATAATGGAATGCCAGTTAATGAGATCCACTTTGGTGTAATGGTTAAGGTTCTGGCCTAAAACTAGGAGACTGTGAGTTCTAGTCCTGCCTTGAAATGAAAGTTGGCTGGTAGATTTCGGGCCAGCCACTCTCTCTCAGCCCAGCTCACCTCATATAGTTGTTGTTTTGGGGAAAATAGGAGGGGGGGAATATCAGTCTGTTCACTTTCTAGAGTTGTATAGGAAAAAAGGTGAGATAAAAATCTAAAAATAAATCATTATAAATCAATATGTCCTTCTAAAAATGTTTTTTTTTCTGTCCGGGTTCTTTGATAGACTCATTGATGGGACTTAAATTATGAAAAATTGAGAATAACTAGACCAAGGACTCAAGACAGTATATAGGGGAATGTAGTTGTCATTCCACATTACCAACTGCAAAAGAAATTGGGCAGAGAGAAAGTGATTGATCCAGAGTTCCCCAGGGAATTCCATTAGCTGAATGGGTACTTAAACCTGCATCTCTTTAGCTAAGGTTCAAATTCTTAACTGCTGTAATGTAGAGTATGGTATCTCATAATCACCTTGGGTAAGGCTCAATCTCAACATTTCAAGAAAGGCATCTTAAAAACCATGAAAGAAGGCAAACTTTATGGAATTCTGGAGCCCCTTTCATGAATCAAGAGGAAGATTTGTTCATAGGTTCACTGAAGAGGTCCTTCCTGCTATGGTTACCTCACAAATAGTGATTTACAATTAAGGAGGAGGAAACATAGTTTTTACATAGTTGGGTCACAGAAAGAAAACTAAAGTTCTCACATCTCAGTTGAAAGTTAATGCCAATGGGAAGAGTGACCAGCTTCCATAAACTATACGTCAACATCTGTAAATATGGGGAAAGAAGTTCTATAGGACCCTGAATTGTATTTGCAAGCACAGTAATGTGTATATATTAAATCTTAATGCCTTTTAAAATAAATTTAAAGAGGTGTTGGGATGACAGGATTTCTGCAAATGGTACTGCAATAGCACTTGTGTATCCTGATGAACTTCTTGCCCAACCCTGTAAGAGTAATCTCAATAATCTTTAATCTTTCAATAATATGTTTAGAGGGAAACTTTCAAGTGTAATTCGGCTAGAGAACTGAGGGCACCTAAAACCTAGTATAATGGAAAAACTGATGTGCCTGATCTATCTATCTATCTATCTATCTATCTATCTTTCTTTCTTTCTTTCTTTCTTTCTTTCTTTCTTTCTTTCTCTCTCTCTCTCTCCTTCCTTCCTTCCTTCCTTCCTTCCTTCCTTTCTTTCTTTCTTTCTTTCTTTCTTTCTTTCTTTCTTTCTTTCTTTCTTTCTTTCTTTCTTTCTTTCTAAAACCAAGATAAATCAAGTCTGCAATTTCACAGTGCAATAACCCACCAGTGATATTCTCATTCTCTTCCCTGTTACAAAGAGTTAAGCTGAGGAGTAAATGAAGTCTTCAACTTCTTAAGGAATCAGAAGGTAATTTTAACTGGTTGATTATAAAAGTGAATGTGATAAGTAGATCTTTTTTCCCGGGACAGAGAAGGACAACTGATCTGCCGTTTTGGGGATTAATTTATATTATTTGTGCATTTAGCTCTATATTTGTTATTCTGCCTAAAGAAAAATGTACTTGCTAGTGAGTGAGAACATCCATCCAATGACACTGTTCATTGGTTTTTGTCTCTCCTTTGCAAAACTGTCATAGTTAGTCAGAAGGCATGTGAGAAGGCCCTTTGATGCTATTAGAGGGGGAAAAAAGATATAGTTTTATAATAGGTAGTAGAAGCAAAATGCTACTCATTAGTAAAGGGCAGGAAGAGTATCCTGAGATAGTGAAGTCATTACTGCTTGCTTCAAACTTCAGGCCTTACAATTTCCTTGCATGCCAGGCAGGACGTGATCCAGCCGGAAACTGGAAAACACATTCCTATTAATCCACGATTTACGGGAGCAGCCATTTCTCAGAAACAAAAACCTGTTTTCTCCATTGGTCATCAGAGGAAATTGGGATAAATAATTTCATATATTTAGCTAATCTCTGGCTTAGGCATAGCCAAGACAAAGAGCAAACCAAAATAAAAATACCTACCTCTTTGAATAATATGCTGTGCCCAAATTCATGAGATTTAAGAAGGTCATTAAAATGAACAGGTCAAAATAAGATGGAAGTATCCCATATCACATGCCTTTCGGGGAAAGTGTAGCCGAGAATGTTAAAAACAATTTTAGGGAAACAATGGAGAAGGGAAATAGGGGAGCAAAGTGTTCTACTGTGAAGTAGCCAAAATGATTATTTCATTTTCTTATTTGAAAACCTTTCCCTTGCTGTTGGTTGATGGCACTGGAACAGGCAAAAAGTGTTATGTAATAAAATGAGCTTTCAACAGAACTGGATGATTTATTTCTCTGGCGCAAATTCCAACTAAAGCAAGACACAAATTCTGTGAGCAGATCAACTGGATTTGAGTGGTTTCTCTGAATTTTTCTCCATGAAGAGAAATCCTCCTATTATTGTTATTATTATTATGGTTCATCGCACAGTCAGCCAGATGTTCAAACTGGATTTGGCATTTTTGTGTATCTATAGAGTCCTTTCCAAGGACCTGGGACAGGCAGATGTGATTATTATCATTATTAATTCTTCTCATAATCAAATTATCAAATTTATTTGCTCCCCCATCTCAGGGTTCAGGACAACTCTTACAATTTCTCAAGGGCTGGATTCCCCCTTAATGATGACAGTAGCATCAGTATTTCAGAAGTTCCATGAAAGGGATTTCCTTATGAAGATTTATCTTGGGATTGAATTGAAACAAGAAAACAAAGAGAGGCTCCAGATTGATGGAACGAAGGTTGGGCAATGAACAATAGTGCAGTTGTGTGCATTTCTTGGCCATCTCATCTCTGAATCAGTGCAAGAACCTAGAGCTTCATCCATGTGAAAATGTCTGAAATGCTCTTCTTCTCTGGAAGAATTTTCAGAACAAATTTTCTTTCATAAAATTGAATGAGAACTTGAGAAACAGGGCAGGAGAATTTTCCTGTCTGATGCCACTTTGAATTATATTATCACAGATTTGGAAAAGGAAAAGACAGGAAAATAAATATTCAATGGAGCTTAATTTGATGCCATCTGGGTACCAACAATCCAAAATAATGGATGAGCAGAAAGTTACATCTGAATTTGGAAGAGATTTCAGTGAACCTGTATTCCAAGCCCTGTTCAATGCAGGATCTGCCACATCACCTAGAGCAGTGGTTCTCAACCTTTTTAATGCCGTGACCCCAACCGGTCATAAGTCAAGGACTAAACCGGTCATAAGTCAAGGACTAAACCGATCGTAAGTCAAGGACTAAACCAGTCATAAGTCGAGGACTACCCAACCGGTCGTAAGTCGAGGACTTTCCCTGCCCGGGAGCGCCACGCATGCGTGGTTCTGCCCCCTGCGCCGGCCGAGGCGTAGCTGGCAAGCGGCAGAGACGAAGCAGGCCGACCACCAGCTGGCCCAGCCCAAGGGAGGTAAGGCACCCGCCAGAAAAGGGGGGAAAAAATGGCGGACAAAAAAAATGGCGGACAAAAAAAATGGCGGACAAAAAAAATGGCGGACAAAAAAAATGGCGGACAGCCTTGCTTGGCGACCCCCATGAAATGGTCGATCGACCCCAAATGGGGTCCCGACCCACAGGTTGAGAACCACTGACCTAGAGAGATGGGTATTAAGCATTTGCTTTAAGACTTCAGTGAAGGAAAACATACTACTTCAGCAGGCAACTCTCACCACAGGCCCATCCTAACATCTAACTTGGATCTGTTTCCCTATAGTTGGGACTTCCCTCCATATGGAAGTCAGCTACTTCAATTATTTCTGCCTTGATAGAAGAAAATGGAAACTGAATGGAATAAATTAAAAATGCCCAATAGCACCCTAGAATTTTGCAATTCAGTGAAGTGTAATTTGGGTCTAGCAAATTCTCAATCTATCTTTAATCATTCCTAAAACTTTCCTTGTGTAGACTGGGTTGTTTTTTTTTTGTAAATAACAAAGCTGTGGATAAAGCAAAACAGTTCAATGAAATCTGAGATGTTCAAGACTAGGTTGAAGGGGAAGGGAATAATATAAGATCTCCCTCTACCTTTAACTGAATGAGACATGACTCATGAATGGGAAAAGAAGCTCTTATTTTTTTCAACATATCTAAGATTACCACATGGAGCTATATTAACAATGAAACAACAACGATAGCAACATAACACATGTTAATAGGGTGCAGTATGTTGTGTCCCAGCCAAATCAGGCCATCTACTATAGCATTTTGTCTCTACTGATGGCCAAAAAGCTAATTCTTACATAGCATAGGGAATTCTTCAGTCCCCATCCTGATATAAAAATGTGAAATAATATGCTTTCATGGAGGTCTCATCTTAACCCTGATTCATTGGAGATTCTCCCCCCTCTATTATATTCAACTCAATCAATCGCCATTGTCCCAAAGGCCCTTTACTGTCAATATAATATGTTCATTTTTCTTTAATTTCTCCATATTCCTAAGTGTATGGAGTCACTCAAAGGCCAATTCTGCTTTAGGGACCATTCCCCTTCACATTTGCACATGTAGGTACTTGATGCAGTCCTGCACACAAACATATATAATCAAAGTTCTCTAACTGTAGTTATCTTGTAGAGAGGGATGTCCCTAATATTGCTTTTCATAAGGAAACTTGCCGCAAAGTCATTATTACATGGTGTGGGATAGCCCAACTCAACATTATCAGGCAGTATGATTTCCTTTTTTTTTCTTTGTGTGTATTGAATATTATGAAAGCAAAAAAAAATGTGTGGACTGAGGTCATAACAAGATTCCGCTTCTTTACTCACAAACATATATGTATTTTTAATAATCTTAAATACTTGAATTTATAAATTTATAAATTTTATGACCTGACCGTTAAACTGTCACACAGGTATATACGTAAGTTCTTCCCACTTTTAGCCCTTACTCGATGTTGTCAACAGGAGGTTGACGAAAGCTCAGTAATTAAAAAGGCTCTTTTATATCCCAGAGTTCAGTAGCTTTATTGGTTTTTCTAAACATATATGTATATATATATATCCTATCCCATCCCACTGAAGCCTACCACCTTTGCTTTTATGATGATTACCTGGATCAATAAACATTGTTGTATAAATTCCCCTTTGCCAGACAAGGAAATTAAGCAAGAATCTTCATAAATGTCCAATTGCTATTCTGAGCTATTCTCTTTGGAAGTGGGAGAACGAAGCATTCTGATAAAGTGAATTGCTCCTGATCTTCACCCTCCTACAATGTTTGCTTTTGTTTGAAACCTCCTAGAGACCATCTGCAGTGCCCCTGAGGACCACTAGTGCTTCCTAGACAGAAAGTTGGGAACCACCCTTTGAAAAAAGTACTGCCATAGCAGTTCCATTCTGATCAAGAGGGAAGCAGCAGCATGGACTTTGGCCATTTTATGGGCATTTTTCATTTATCCTTTTTTTTCAGCGAGTAAAAAAGAAAAAAATGAATATATAGAGCAGTGGTTCTCAACCTTTTTAATGCCGCGACCCCCAACCGGTTGTAAGTCGAGGACTAAACCGGTCGTAAGTCGAGGACTAAACCAGTCGTAAGTCGAGGACTAAACCGGTCGTAGGTCGAGGACTACCCAACCGGTCGTAAGTTGAGGACTTTCCCTGCCCGGGAGCGCCGCGCATGCGTGGTTCTGCCCCCTGCGCCGGCCGAGGCGTAGCTGGCAAGCGGCAGAGACGGAGCAGGCCGACCACCAGCTGGCCCAGCCCAAGGGAGGTAAGGCACCCGCCGGAAAAGGGGGAAAAAATGGCGGACAGCCTTGCTTGGCGACCCCCGTGAAATGGTCGATCGACCCCAAATGGGGTCGCGACCCATAGGTTGAGAACCGCTGATATAGAGGGTTGTTTTTGTTCTACCGAGAGAACCTATGTTGGAAGACTATGCTTTATTTCTAGAAAGAGAAAGTCAGGAAATAATATATGGCTAAAAGACTTGCAAGGTATCCTGTAAGCCATTGTTTTTCATGCTAGTCTCTCTCTCTCTCTCTCTTTGTGTGTGTGTGTGTGTGTGTGTGTGTGTGTGTGTGTGTGTGTGTGTGTGTGTGAAAAAGAGAAAGAAGATAAGTCTGGCTGAACATTCACTGTAGAAGACAGTCAGGAAAGAACTACCTGGAGAGCACAACTGTGAGATAAAGCATGTAATAAATGGACTGTGCTTAGAGGTCCTTAAAGCACAATATCCATTGCCTTGCTATATGTACATTTGCCTGTATGTTCCTAATATAATCTAGCTGTAATTCATAGCCAAGAGATCAGGCCAAGCTTGACTGTTAATAAGCCCTTGTCCTGACCTGCTCTTTCCTGAGTCAGCTCGCTGCACTGTGGGATCACTGGATGCAAAATTCTTTATAAAAAAATTAAAAGCTTTCTCTCTTGAGATCCAAAAAAGACTTTGCCATTTCCAAGAGATGATTCTGCTTGAAACCTTAAGTTGACAGATGTTTGGAATGATCAGCATTCATAGGGTATGAATGTATTTTAGCTTGCATTATACAATTCCCCCCACCCACCTTAGATAGATGGAGGCATTTCAGCCTGTTGTGTTTATCCTTGCATGGTGGAAAATTCTTGTTTTATCTTTCTTACCTGTGCAACTATGAAGCATGGGTTTATTCAACTTTATTTTCTTAACTTAGTTGTTCTAAGACATTGACTGTGCAATTAATTGAGGAAAGGAAGGAAGGAAGGAAGGAAGGAAGGAAGGAAGGAAGGAAGGAAGGAAGGAAGGAAGGAAGGAAGGAAGGACACAACTCATTTTATCAAAAAGATTGCTGAGAAATAAAATAAAGTACTCATCCTTCCTTGTCGGCTATTGCTCTGGGATTCCAAATGGCCTCAAACTATTTCACACAATATTTGGAAATAAATATCATTCATTCTCAGGTTGCTGCAGACTCTCAGCCTGAGTGGACTCACAAATTATAACGGAAAGAGTGATGCAACCTTAGCACTATTTCAGCCATGTGGTGTTATCATTCAGCAAACAGCTCCCACCCTGACTCTTGAAATTGCCTTTCTGGGTGGCTTTTGGTGCCAGCTAATTAACACTTTCCTAACACAGGGATGGAAAATTCTAATTGGAGAACTCATGCAGTAGTGCAAGAAAATTGTCTGTAAATGCCCTAGCTTTTTCTTTTTTCTTTTTTTAATTGTAAGGGTCTCTTTCTTTCTCTCTCTCTCTCTCTCTCTCTCTCTCTCTCTCTCTCTCTCTCTCTCTCTCTTTTAGCCCCCTTTCTTTTTCTCCTCTTAAAATAGTTGCATTGTGCTTCTAAGAAATTTAACAATTGACAGATGAGAGAAAAAAGAAGGAAGGAAGGAAGGAAGGAAGGAAGGAAGGAAGGAAGGAAGGAAGGAAGGAAAGAAGAAAGAAAGAAAGAAAGAAAGAAAGAAAGAAAGAAAGAAAGAAAGAAAGAAAATAAATCCTGGGTACAGCATAATTGAGCACCGTTATATTGAAGATAATTCATTCCATGTTTGTGCACTTTTGACTTGCCTATTGCTTGGCCTCAAGAGAAGAAAATAGCGCCAAGGTGTTGTAGAGAGAAGCAGCTCCCCTCAGTGAGGGATTTGGCTAAGTTTTGACTGATTACTTCAGAGGCGCAAACTGCACCTGAGTACACAGCATTTCTACAGCAAAAGCGCTCTGCTGACCATTTCCAATGACCTCACCGCTGATGGTACAGTGAGTGTAAACAGAGGGAATGAGCAAGCGAGAGAATGCATATAAAGACGTATATGCTGAAAATGGCCAAATGCATGATTCCTTCCCTGCTGCTAAAGACCAAAGAGAATCCAGAGCACATAGCATACGTGCTTTGCTTGCTTCAAGCTTGCAGTGGAATGGTGTCAGAGTAATAGCACACATTGCAGTCTGAACTTTTCTCTTGAGACCAATCTTTTCTCTCTCTCCTCAAAAGGGCATTTAACAGTAAAACATCACTGATTCTCTCTCTCTCTCTCTCTCTCTCTCTCTCTCTCTCTCTCTCTCTCTCTCTCTCTCTCTCTCTTTCTTTCTTTCCTTTCCTTTCCTTTGTTTCCCTCCTTCCTTCTTTCCTGCCTGCACTCTTTTTTATGTTATTCATCTATAATTCAAAACCAATAATCCAAAAAAAGAACAAAAGCTAATGCAAATATTTTAAAACCACAATCCAAGGCTTTTTCTCTCCTTCCTTCCTTCCTTCCTTCCTTCCTTCCTTCCTTCCTTCCTTCCTTCCTTCCTTCCTTCCTTCCTTCCTTCCTCCCTCCCTCCCTCCCTTCCTTCCTTCCTTCCTTCCCATATTTTAAAATAATACAGTCAAGTTAAATAAGACCCACAAATTAAGAGCTATTAATACGTTGCCAGAAAGTTTATGAGGATGCAGTCTGTTGAGCTTTCAGAGTGAATACCATAATTTTTCTGGTTTTTTTTTAATAAAGGTTGGGTGTGTGCCAACTGAATATCCCTGGGGAAGCACCATTAACAAGGTCCATGAAATGCCCTTAACAATGGAGATGTCTTCTGTGCTGAGGCAGCAGATGCTTCCAAAAAAAAAAAAAGAAGTGTTTTAAATCCTGCAACTCTGCCAAATTACTCTCACCACATTTTCCTGCACTCCACTCATTGACTGAGTGATTATGTGCCACTAAGTCATTGTTGACTGTTAGCTACCATATAGCCTTTCACTGATACTCTCATCACTATTGTAACTGAGTCCATTCATCTTGCTCTTAAGTCCTCTTATCTTTCCTTCCACTTTTCCTAGCTTAGACACTTAAAGACTTCTTTACAGAGCTAGGTCCTGTACCAAACTCAGTATGCTTTGTATACTACAGCTCCACCTTCCATCAGCTGTGATAATTAAGCTACTTGGAGCCTCCATGTTTAATGTTGATAAAAGTTGACATCTAGATGGTTAAACAGCAGAAAGTAAGTTGATGCCTTCCTGCCCTGATTATAAAGTAGCCAGAAATATTTATTTCACCATTCACAGGGAAAGAGTGCTGTACCAAATGAAAACAAGTTACCCAACATTAAAAAAAAGTTTGCAGTGGAGAGAAATGTAGCTGGGTTCCATTTGAATGTAACCTCTAATTGCTAATTGCTTCTCTTTAATTTTTGAAATGTTTTATTTTTATGCAAAAGACAAAGCAAAGAAAGAAAATACATACCCAGGTGCAAAAATATCATTAAATTTCAATAAATATATACATAAAACAAGCAATTAAGGTTTGATCATATGAAATAACATTCAACAGTCTCTTCATTAGAACAATACATGCCATTTTAGAGAATACGTGGAAAATAGGTAATAAATGTTCTTATCATATAAATGCCACAGTTTTGTACATGGTTCAAAATCACATTCTCATTTTTAAGCATAATAGCATGTTAACACAAGACACATCCACATGCATGGAAACATGGGAACAAAAAGGTGTATATGTGAGGAACATATACAGACAGATATGCACTCAAATAATATATTAGAAAAATAATCAATAAAAACAATTCCCGCTAGGAAAATTGCAAGCAAAATCCATATTTTATGGCCTTATAGCTTCAAGTTAATTATTTTCAAAGGCCTCTCTTTTTAAAGACATCTCATTAACTTATCTAGCTTCCCAGAAAATCATGTGCTCAATGCAAGGTCGATCTCCCTGAGATTTCACCTCACCTAGTACTAATTATTGGGAAAAAAAGAAGTTCCTTGAATTGAAAGAAGTTGAACACAAATTTGCTTCTCACCAGAGGATTTAATGTCATGAATAAAGCAAATAAAATTATAACATTAATTAGAATTTCTCTAGAAGGGAAGATAAAATAATCCCCAGGTTATCTGAAATTTGCTATCTAGAATCTCCTGCTGCACAAGAAAAAAAAAATTCAAAACTGGATTTATCAGCTGGTCAGGTGCTACATCAGAACATGTTGCAAAGCTTCCATCTACTTCCTTCCTTCCAATCCCTTTCCTCTTTTTTTGCAACTTTCCCTTTTTCTTTTAAATTAAGCAACATGTACCTTATGATTTAAGAAACAAATTTAGAGGAAACTAGCTAAATGGCACTTCATTTAAAATGTTCTTAAAAGCTATCCTATTTTAAGCAATTTCAGTGTGTGTGTGTGTGTGTGTGTATGCTTCTCTAAAACCAAAAAGAAAAGAAAGAAAAGAAAAGAAAAGAAAATTTCAAGAAGGAGGGGGTAATACCTGGGGATTTATTTTTGGGGAAGGAAGGGGAAATGGAAGACTCTGCAGTGCCAAATATGCCTCTGTGCAGATTTCCTGCAGGCATGTTCAAAGCCCACCATTCCACCAGGCATTGGGAGCAATTAATAAATACTGATGCATCAGACAGATGTTTTCCTTGGGGCCCCCGGGCTACATCTCCAGATGGCCACCATGTGCTTAGCAACCCCAGATTATTTCCCTATAGAGCCCAGGGTGACTTTTAATTAGGTCTGATATCTAATTTAGGCAGGTGTAGTTAGATAAGATGACTATGAGTAGGGCTGCAGAATGATATTTNCAATTAATAAATACTGATGCATCAGACAGATGTTTTCCTTGGGGCCCCCGGGCTACATCTCCAGATGGCCACCATGTGCTTAGCAACCCCAGATTATTTCCCTATAGAGCCCAGGGTGACTTTTAATTAGGTCTGATATCTAATTTAGGCAGGTGTAGTTAGATAAGATGACTATGAGTAGGGCTGCAGAATGATATTTGAATTTCTCTCTGGCTGTGATGTGGTAACTCTCTTCACAAAATGGGCTGGAGAAGTGACAATCCAATCTGCTGGATTCTGCCAAACCATTTTGGATCTCCTCCCTTTCTCATCCATGCTAAAATAAGCCCTTCCTGCTGTACTGTACATATATGTCTTGTTCCTCAGTATGCAAAACATTACAGATGTTTTTTCTCTGTAGGAGTTGGATTAGATTAAGAGACAGTTTAAATCAGAAATTTGGCAGTTGCTTTGCAGAATGATGCTCACTGAGCTATAATTGTAGCTGTTAAGGTTGATAAGAAATGGCAGCCTATATCATCTATCCAGCATTTTATTCCACATGTCATAGATAATGAAAGAGACAGATAGCATTTTAAGGCAGAGAGAAGGGCTAAGGTTGAGTTTCAAAGTATCTCTGCTTTCTTACCTCCTATCTTTCAAATCATCATAGAGGATTAGCAACTGTATTGTTTCTCAGTGATGGATAAAATGATAAGACCGAATAAGCAGAGAAAAAAGAGAACTTAATAAATCTGAACATAGTGTCTGATCTTCTTAATGCACAGCAAAATAAACTGATGTCAAGCTTATCTGTGTATTAATAAAATTTATGAGAAAAATAAGACAAGGAAATAAGGAAAGTAAGATATATATTCCAAGAGTTTGATATATTAAATCTATAGGAATGGAGTCCTTAGCTTAGTGGGTGCCTACTGATGCTAGGACATTTATGATGGCTTTAGTCCTGGCCATTAGCCTAGTGGTTAAGACACTGGGCTTGTCAACTGGAAGGTTGGCAGTTTGAGACCCAAGCACTGCATGACAGAGTGAGCTCCTGTTCTTGCCTCAGCTTCTGCCAACCTAGCAGTTTGAAAGCATGCAGATGCAAATAGATAAATAGATAATATTTTGGTGGGAAGCATTCCATGAGCCTCAGCTAGTGGTGGGATTCAGCCAGTTTGCACCACTTTGGCAGAACCGGTAGCTAATTTTTTGTTGCCCAGGCCCAGAATGGACTTCCGGAAGCAGCATCCACACAGAGAACTGGTTGTTCAACTGGTTGTTCACATATTTGAATCCCACCACTGGCTTCAGCTCATAGTCAGACTGGCCACAAAACCACAAAGTATCTTCAGAAAACGCTGGCTCCCTCAGCTAGGAAATGGAGATGAGCACTGCCCCCTAGAGTCAGACATGACTGGCAAGGGAAAACCTTTACCTTTTTTTAAAAAAGTAGTTTAAAAAAAATCACAAAATCATCAGATCTCATGATATCCCGTCACTCTTTCTCAAAATCTGATAAACTGTATATGATATTATGGGGATGCAATCATTTACATCTTGCAACATTGAACCAAATCTTACCATTTAATTTTTAAATATTTTACTGGGGTTATTGTATGAAGTGCATGAAGATACCAGAGCCTTTAAAAAGTTGACATCCCCTGCTTATCTAAATCTTTCTTTCTAATATGGCAACTTACATTATAGAAAGCAAATATGGATGATTTTAATTGGCAAAGTGGAAACACTGCTAATAAATCTTTAATAGCTTAATGCTTCACTGCATAAATCTTTCACCATGAAGTTGTCTGCATTAACACAAATGCTTGAATCTTCGTCTTAAAATTCCCAGAGTCTTATACTTTCAGCTTTATTCCAGACATTGTTTTGGTTATTATAGATTACTCTAAGGATAATCTTCAGCCACTTGCTTAGATGAGTGTTATGTTGATCACTTTGTGGGAACTCCAAAACATTTCTAAAATATTCTTGTCCATAAAAATACCAGATGGTTGCTCTATATTTCTGCTTTAATATATTTTTAGTTGAGTAATAAACCTTTTGAATCATACTTTCAGATGCAAAGTATATTGTGATGGATTGTGTCTACAAAAGGGGAGGTGATGTGTTGGACTATAACGAAGAGACAGTCTCTCCTAGCCACTCCCTAGATCTCCTAGGGTATATTGTTTAGAATTAGAGTAGTAGTACCAGAGTCTGGCAAGAACTGAACTTTGGATGAATTTCTAATTTAATAAAAATAAGATCTTGGGCTAATATGATAGCACTGTTCCAATATTTGAGGGGATGCCATGAAGAGGGGGTAAACCTATTCTCCAAAGCACCTGAGGGCAGGACAAGAAGAAATGGATGGAAACTAATCAAGGAGAGAAGCAACCTAGAACTGAGGAGAAATTTCCTGACAGTTACAGTAGAACAATTAATCAGTGGAACAACCTGCCTCCAGAAGTTGTGAATGCTCCAACACTGGAGGTTTTTAAGAAGAGATTGAACAACCATTTATCTGACAATATAGGATTTCCTGCTTGAGTGGGGAGTTGGACTAGAAGCTCTCTAAGGTCCCTTCTAACTAATCAAGTTCACTTTCAATTACCAAATATTCTTTATAATGAGCTTTTCTCAACCCAGTTATTTTTTTCCATGCAAGTAAGTATAGTAATTTGCAATACAGTATATTAAGTTTATTCTCTTTGGTGGAGTAGGGGTAGCTGTATATTGGCTTGCCAGATAGTCTTCAGATTGGAAATCCTATCTTGTACATAATATTCAGGGCATTCTTGAAATAAAAGTGAGTATTAGTTGCACTTGTTTGATAATGGCCAAAATGTTCCAAAACCAAAATGGTACTGTATTTTTGTTACCAATGAATGCTACACAGGTATTAATCTACTCTTTCTTTTGTCACTACATGCATTATTGACCAAAGATATGATAAAAGCTCATTGTGGCAATAACTATATGATATGGAAGACTGTAGCTAGCAATGTGAGAAGAATGATTGATAAAGAGCCTGAACAAATAATTAAATCAAAGAAAGAAAAAAATATTTGAACTGTGTTAGTGAAAGTGAGAGAAAAGGGGGAAAAGTGTAATAGATCTGAATAAAGATGGTCTGATTTCAGGTAGTGAAGTTGATGAATGCATGCATGGAAGTGAATTGTAGGATTAATTATGAATGAAAGGGATAAAATATATGTCAAAAAGTTGAACTGGTGTGATGTACATTGTTGTGGGTGTGTACGAAATAAGAATTCATAAGTTAATAATAGTTGTATGTTGTGCTCCAATGAATAGTGAGAATTAAAAAACCATTAAAAAGCAGGGATGAATTTGGGGGAAAATTCTATAATATTTTGAATGAATGAGATCAGAGGAAAATGTTCTTCTAACAGATGACATGAATGGATGGGTAGGAATGAGATGAGAAAGCATAGGTAAAAATGGTTGATCTATTCAGAGATCCAAGAATGAATGAGAATGATGATTGATGAATGTCATATTTACTTAGAAAAATATCTGTTTCCAAAACATGATTTCACTATAAGGCTGTCATATAATCTAAATGCTTGCTAGATTTGATTGTTTATGATGAAAGATTGAGAGGACTAGTCAAGTATACAAAGAGAATAAGAAGATATGAAATAACAAGCCCATTTTCTAATATCAATAGAGGATTCTTGGAAAAATAGACATAAAAGAAAATAAAGAAAAGAAAAGAGTGTCATAGAAATAGAAATGGAATGTACATAATAAAAAGCACACAAATGGGTATTTGGTGAATTGATGAAATGGATCAGATTGTGGACAGGTTAAAAAAAAAGGAAACACTACTAGAATGATTGCTACAAACAAATGAAGGGTGAGAAACCTACATTGTATAGGATGTATATAAAGAAAAAGGCAGTTGCAAATAATTTGTTCAAAGAGAAGACGGTATGGTTAAAATTAAAAGAGGCAGACAAAAGGGAGAATAATTCTGATGTAAATAAAATTTTGTTTTGGAATTTGATTAAAGGGCTACACAAGGAGCCTTCAGAAAAATGAACCTGTAATGGAAGTAAGAGTAACCTTGAAGAACTGGAAGAAGAGCTGGAACCAAGACAAGGGTCAGATAAAAGAAATATGAGTCTGGGCAGAAATGCAATATGAGAAAATGTCTCTGACGTGACCCTCCATAGTTCTCATAAAGAAAAACAGAGAGAAGGAGGAAGCAAATTCAGACTTGCAAGATTCTGTTACTGTAATCTTATAATGAAAGTAGTATTAACTTACATGTCTTTGGTTTCCAAGTTTGATCTACCTTGGAGAGCTGACAGAACAGAATAAAGAATAAAAATGATTAAACAATTTAGAATGAATCAGAAGTAAAAGATTTCTGCAAGGAGTATTTTAAAGATTTATATGGGAATAATAAAGTGAACTGAAAGTTACAAATGATAGCGTCTACAACTGATTAAAACCATATAAATGCTGTGAGAAAATGGTAACAACTGTATGAAAAGATTGTGCATGTTGCTTTTGTAGACACTACTAAGAAATATATAAATATGAGAAAATTAATTGTAGATTTGTTGATTTAAAGGAAGTGTTTGATAAAATAAGGAGGCTTAAATTATGCTTAAATTATGGAACATGGTATGAATATGAAGGTTGGTTGCTGAATGTAGTAAGAGTAATATATGAAAAAAACATATGGGAAAATAAATGAAGTGCTCAATGAAAGATCTAGCATTGAGCAGAGAGTAAGACAAAAATGTATGATTTTCCTTTGTCTCTATTTATATGCTTAATGTATTTATGGATAAATGTCTAACAGATTCCTGATGATATTACAGTTGCTTTGATTGGGAATGTGACTATGTGTATTTTTGAAATTGAATGACTGTGTAATGCAAGTGATACATACACACACACACACACACACACACACACAGGTTATACATACGTGATAAAATGCTACAGCAAGTAGCATTTTAGGGATTTTGATTACTTACTAAATATAGGAAGGTGGATAGTAAAATACTAACAAGTGCAAATGCTGGTAGAAAGATAATAGGTAATGTGTATATTACAAGGAATGAATGTTGGAAGGAACAAATAAAGTGTGCCCAATCCAGTCTTATAGTGACTATTTGAAGTTAGGAGGGATCCCCCACCAAGTTCCATGATATGCTTATGGCACATTTAATTAAAAATTTAAGATCTTTGAATGTTATTGTTCAACAATAGGTCATTCCTGAACATATGGAGCTACAGGCCAGTGAGGAGAACCTGGTTATTTCTTCCAATTTCATATCAGACATAGATTCCAGAATTCAGGGAATCAAATCCAAAATGTGATCCTTGGTGTTTGCAAAAGTAGCAATAACCATTAAAAGGCAAAATGTGTTCAAAAGTTTTGCCCCTTTTTAATGTATTGTGCGTGAAAAAGGGATGAGTCGTCAGCATTGCCGTTGTGGTTGCACTGAATAGTAAGCAAAATTTAATAATAGTAAAGCAATGAATAGTAAGCAAACATTTTCTATCCCATGGATTTTTGGTGGGAAAGTTGGGTAATAATTTTCAGAGGATCAGCCTTTTGAACCCTTTAAAGAATCATTATCTTTTAAATTCTGGAAAGTTTGGGATAGTGGTTTTAGCAGAGTGTCAGTGAAGATGCCCTCATGTTATCCAAGTGCTACAGTTACGGAAGATGAAGTCATTCTCAGTTGTTGCTAATTCTAAATCACTCTATAAAATGGTTGCCTAAATTGCAGGATGGCTAACACTGTACTTTGCAATCAATGCTGGGAAAGAAAAACCAAGCCAGTGCTTGCACTGTGAGCTTGCGGTTGTATAATGTGCATTTCTTCTGAAAAACTTAGCCCCACCTGTGGACTATATTGTCCTGTTGGGAGGGTGTGTGTTGGGTTTTTGTTCTGTTTTGTTTTGTTTTGCATCAGGCAGAGGAAGTTGCTCACTTAGGCTTCAAATGTCAGCAGGAGAGAGCCCTGTCGGGAAGGCTCTTTTTGCCATGTGAAAAGTCAATTGCGCAAGCTGAATTAAGAGCAATTACGTGATTAGATGACAAAACCGGATTCATCCCAAGGATTCACATCAGCTCTGACCTTGGGACCTGGGAGCGTCTGGGAAAGAAACAAGAATTATTTTTTTTAAAAAAAACTTTATAAAAGTAAATAGAGTGTGCCTCCTCACTTCCACTCCAGCCCCATGAGGAAACAGGAGAGTCAGGAAGAAAAAAAATATGTACGTTTTGCTGGCCCTTTTCAAAAGAGGTCATATTAGCCCAGTTTTTGCCATCTTCAAAGAGTGCAATAGAAATAGAGCCTGTACTAAAATCTCTGCTTATGCTTGTTTCCCTCATTTTCTAGCAGAGGCTCCAAAGGTCTGCTGGGTTCAAAACAGAGATTAAGGTCTAATTTGAATATTTAGTAGCTCTGGAAGCGGGCATCAGCTCTTTCCCTTTTGCTGCCTCTCTTATCACTTTTCCAAATTTCCATTCTCTGGCAGCATAGCTCTGTTATCTGAAGTGACAGGTAGGCAACATCTGCTTTGCAAATAAGACAGAAGTTAGCTTATTGTTATTCGTGTGCCCCTTTAGGTATTAAAATCAGAGTACTTCCATTAAATACAATTGGGACTTATATTATTATGCCCTCTCCCCCTGACTTTTCTTTTAAGAAAGAGTAAGAAAAAATTGACCAAAAGATTCTAAGAATCATTTAAGACTATGGACTAGTATTTAGGAGATGCTTTGGGAAGATCTCTTAGAGCAGGGGTCCCCAACCACTGGTCCTTGGACCAGTACTGGGCCATGGCATGCCAGCAACCAGTCCACACAAACAAGCAAAGCCCCATCCGCGAGATATAGGCACCACACAAAATCATGCACCCTCCAGTCCACAGAAAAACCTCTCTCCATGGAATCGTCCCTGGTGCCCAAAAGGTTGGGGACCTCTGTCTTAGAGTTTGAAAACACTTAGCTAGATCTGACCACTTAGACAATCTGACCACTTCTTAATTAAAGGAAATGCCCACATCAGACCCCTCAAAATGGGAGTGTTTCTTTAAGGGTTGATCCCCACAACCAGGTTGCCCCAGGACAAATACAAGCTAACAAACATTTCTCAGGGGCCAGAATGCACAACATCAATACCCATCCTTATTTTCCTGCTTTGTATCAAATATAGCATTTTCTGGCTTGTGGTAGCTCAAGTGATGTTGACTACTTTGTATGCTCAGTTTCATTCATTGTAGCCAAAATGCTTCCACTTCAATTGGCTAGTCTGCCCAATAGAATGAATTTCCCTTTGCCTCCAGTCATTAGTTGCTGCCCTTCATGACCATTTCATCTTGGACTCTTGGAATACTGAATAGACTGCAGGATGCTGTGATAGTTAGAGCTTTGAGGACTGGTTGTATCACTCATTCAGTGCCATCACAACTTCAAACAGACACTAAGCAAGTGTTTGTTAAGTGAAGACCACCTGTATACACTCTAAACTCATAACAATAATTGCCTCAGGAGTAAAAAAAGGTACAATCCTTGTGAGTGACATGTCAGATATAGTTCAGCTTGTGGTGAAGGATTCAGAATTCAGGCTGTAAATTCCTACAGCTCACCTTGCTAACCCAGACATGGGAACTGTGTCTGGAACTTGCTCTCTGGTTATCAGTCCTACAAAACTTTTATTTACAGGACTTATATGGCCACCTCTCTCATATTATGATTCTAGGTGGTTCACAATAATACATAAAAACAGTTAAAACAAAAGTACACTTCCTTCCAAACATAAGACCAAAAATCCTTGTGGCTCTTCTTCCATCCTAGCCCAGTGCTTGGGGGAATTGCCAGGTCTTCACAGCCTTCTGAAAGGTTAAAGGGCAGGAATCCCTTGGACATCAGGTGGGAGGCAGTTTCAAAAAGATGGCACAATCAAGAAGAAAGTACCTCCCATCAAATAAAAACATTTAAAGGAGGGGCCTGGAGCCCACCCACCCTATCTAACCCAGTAGGATAGGCAGATACCCTCAGAGAGAGGCAGGCCCTATGCCAGCTAGGGATTTATGGGTGATAACCAGGACCCAAGAAGCTAGGAGCACAAGTAGTGTTCTCATCAGTACTTCCAACGAAAGGCCAACACTCATTGAAGGAAAAAAGAATTTTAGAAATAAACTATTGGCTAAAGGGTTGGTATCACCAAGAAAACTTTGGTTTCCTGGATCATGGACTGCATTTCCTACGTGAAGACTCTTGGCAAGGGATGGCTGCACCTCACGAAAACAGGGGAAAATGTACTTGGAAAAAGACTGGTCTAACTCATCAGAAGGGCTTTAAACTAAAATCAAGGGGGAAGGGTGACCAATCTCTAGAATCTCTAGAACCCAAAACCAGTCACAAATCCCAAGAAAACAAATCAAACAATGAGGTAGGCAGTGATGAGAAAAAAAACTCAAGCAACAATCAGGAGATGCAGGAAACATACCCACGGCAGGCATAAAAGTCTTAAATGTTTATATACAAATGCTCAAAGCTTGGGAAATAAACAGGGCAAACTAGAAGCAATAGTACATGAGGAAGGATATGACATAGTTGGCATTAAAAAAACCGGATGGGACGAAACCCATGAATGGAATGGACTGATAGATGGATTCAAATTGTTCAAAAGAGGTCTATAAAAAGAGGAGGGGGTGTTGCACTATATGTAAGAGAACTCTACATATCTATAGAAATGCACATGATCGAAGATAAAATCTCTCCAGAATGCATATAAGTCAATATAAAAGAGAAAAAAGTGACATTGCCATAGGTGTATATTATAGGCCACCCAACCAATCAGAAGAAATAGATGAATTCTTTGCCAACCAGTTAACAATAATACATAAAAACAGTTAAAACAAAAGTACACTTCCTTCCAAACATAAGACCAAAAATCCTTGTGGCTCTTCTTCCATCCTAGCCCAGTGCTTGGGGGAATTGCCAGGTCTTCACAGCCTTCTGAAAGGTTAAAGGGCAGGAATCCCTTGGACATCAGGTGGGAGGCAGTTTCAAAAAGATGGCACAATCAAGAAGAAAGTACCTCTCTGACAAAGGACAAATACAAAGTACCTCTCAGACAAAAAGGACAAATACAAACAATGGAAAGAAGGGCACATAACTAAGGCCAATTACCAGCAGACAGCCAGAACATGCAAAGATGAAGTCAGGAAAGCAAAGGCTCAGAATGAACAAAGACTTGCAACAGAAATCAAGGATAATAAAAAAAGTTTCTTCCAATACATTGACAACAAGAAAAAAGTCAAGGAAACTGTAGATCCACTAAAGAGAGAAGATGGCAAGAAAATAAAGGCAACAGGGAGAAAACAGAACTGCTTAACTCACACTTTGCATCAGTCTTCACACAAAAAGAAACTACAGCCCAACATACCCCCAAAACCACTGCAAAAGACAAACTAGAAACAAAAATTAAAATAAGCAAGAAAATGGTAAGAGAACACCTATCCGGCCTTGAAGAGTATAAATCACCAGGACAGATTACATCCCAAAGTTCTGAAGGAGCTGGCAGATGTTATCTCAGAACAATTACACCACATCTTTCATAAATCCTGGAGCACCAGGGAAGTACCTGAGGATTGGAAAAGGGCTGATGTGGTTCCCATCATCAAGAAAGGGGAAAAAACAGACCCAGGAAACTACAAACCAATCAGTTTAACATCAATACCTGGGAAGATCCCAGAAAAGATAATAAAAAACAGATCTGTTAACAACTAGAAGAAAACAAATTTATAAATAGTAGCCAGCACGGGTTTGTTAAAAACAGATCATGCCAAACCAATCTTATTTCATTCTTTGATAAAGTGACTAAACTAGCAGACTAGCAAAATGCTGTGGACGTAGTATACTTAGATTTCAGTAAGGCATTTGATAAAGTAGACCACAACGTATTCTTTGGTAAGCTAGAAAAAGATGAAATAGACAACATCACCACCAGATGGATCTGTAGCTGGCTGGCAAACCATACACAACAAGTAGTCCTCAATGGCACAATGTCCACATGGAGAGAAGTAAGTGGCGAGGTACCACATGGTTCCGTCTTAGGCCCAGTACTCTTCAATATCTTCATTAATGACTTAGATGAGGGAATTGAAGGGGAACTCATCAAATTTGCACATGACACCAAACTGACAAGAGTAGCCAACACCCCAGAAGACAAACTCAGGATCCAAAAAGATCTTGACAAACTTGAACAATGGGCCTTATCCAACAAAATGAGTTTCAATGTGGAGAAAAGCAAAGTTTTACATTTAGGCAGGAAAAATCAAAGGTACAAGTACAGTTTGGGCAAGACCTGGCTTAAAAACAGTAACTGTGAGAGGAACCTTGGAGTCCTATTGGATGATAACTTGACTATGAACCAGCAATGTGCAGCAGCAGCCAAAAAAGCTAATACAATCCTGGGTTGTATAAACAGAGGCATAGAATCAAGATCACACAAAGTATTAGTACCGCTTTATAAAACCCTAGTAAGATCACACTTGGAATATTGCAGCCAATTTTGGTCACCATATCACAAAAAAAAAATGTTGAGAGTTTGGAAAAAATTCAGAGAAGAGCAACTAAGATGATCAAAGGCCTGGAGATTAAAATATATGAAGAACCTCTGCGGGTCTTGGGTTTGGCTAGTCTAAAGAAAAGAAGAAATAGTGGAGACATGATAGCAGTATTCTGATATTTGGGGGGCTGCCACAAAGAAGAGGGGGTCATGTTATTCACCAAAGCACCAGAGGGAAGGACAAAAAACAATGGTTGGAAACTGATCAAAGAGAGAAGCAACCTGGAATTAAGGAGAAACTTCCTGACAATGAGGACAATTAACCAGTAGAACACCTTGCCTCCAGAAATCGTGGGCGCTCCATCACTGGACATTTTTAAGAGGAGACTGGACAGTCACTTGTCTGAGATGGTATAGGTTCTCCTGCTTGAGCAGGGGGCTGGACTAGAAGACCTCCATGGTCCCTTCTATTCTATTCTATTCTATTCCATTCCATTCCATTCCATTCCATTCCATTCTATATTCTACCTTAAATTAACTTGGAAAGCAACTGGAAATCACTGCAGCTCATGTTACTCAAGTAACTATGCTGTTACGAGTAAACCACAGGACACACAAAATTGCATGTGCTGCTGCATTCTAGATCAGTCACAGCTTTCTGATAGTCTTCAAGGGCAGCCCCATGTTCCGCACATTCTAGTAATTTGCATCGGAGGTGATTAAGGGTGAATGTGAGCAAGCCTCCCAGTCCAGAAATAGGTGCAGTTGGTGCACGAGATAAATTTGTATAAAGGTCCTCCTGGCTATGGCTGCCACCTTCTCTTCCATCAGGGGCTGTGAGTCCAAGATAATCCCCAAATTGCAGACCAAATCCATGCAGGAGAGTGTTGCCCATCTTCAGTCAAAGATATCAATTCTCCTGATTCCTGGGGACCACTCCGTCTTGCTAGGATTGAATTGCACTCCCCATCCAGATCCTTACAGCCTCCAGGCAGTGAGTCAGCACCTGAACAACATTACCTGGGGTAGAGAGTATAATTGGGTATCATCAACATAGTGATGATATTAAACCCCATGCTGACAGATGACATGTCCCAGTAGCTACATATAGATTTTAAATGGGAGGGATACAAGCCTTGAGGCACCTCACATAGTAAGGGTCTAAGGCTGGAGTTCTCCTTTCCCACTAGCACTGATTGATATCAGCCACAGGGAAAGGAGAACCACTACAAAACAGCACCACCAGTCCCAGTCCCTGGAATAGTCCTGCTTAGAGATCCAGAAGAGCCAGGATGGACACACCGCCCTCATCCTGGGCCCTCCAAAGGTCATTCACAAGTGCAACAAAAGCTGTCTTAGTACTATAGCTTTGTCTGAATCCTGACTGAAAAAGATCCAGATCATCCCCTTCATCCAAGACCCTCTGTAGTAGGGAGCTCACCATTCTTTCAAGAGTCCTAAAAATAAATATGTAGCAACTTTATTGTTGCAGTAGAATGACGGGACAAATACAAAAGCATTGTCTGCTTAAAGCCAAAAACCTGGCTGTGGAACATTCACTGTTCAGGAAGCATGACTGTTGCCATCTGCACATCTTCCTGACTCTCCCATTTCCTCACCTCTCCAGTTTCTTCCTTTCTTTGGCTTGTGGGTAAGAAGTGCCCTTCAGGCCCCTTCCTTTCTACTCCACCCTGCAAGCCTTGCCAAAACAAATCCCAGAATCTGCAGGAATGAAATGTTGGCATGGAGCACCATTAGTGAAATCTATTTAGCTTAGGTACATTAGTAACCATCCCTCATTTTCTAAAAGTGGGCTGCGTAAGTACTTTGTGGCCTCAGAATACTGACTATTTCGATTCAAACCAAAAAAATCATATAAGAGTCTTGTCTTTTCTTACCCATTTTCTTTATCCACAAAATTGACCGGATGAGAATTAGTTTCTTGAAAAGCAGCTACGGTAGCCAAAATGGGTCGATTCCTCATTGGAATCCTTCCTATTTCATATGGAGGAGTCTGCAGGTGCCTTGGCTGTATAAGAAACTGGCCCAATAGAAAGGAATTGGGAAGAAGATCTAATGTTTTCTGCCGCAACTTAGTACCCTCTAGATCTATAAGGATTCCAACTTTTTGGTGATACTTCCAATCTTCTAAGATGAACTGGAACTGGAAAAATTATATATGTCATAATAAAGTAGATTAAGTCCCTACTGATATTCTCCGGGAGCAGCTTGGCAACTGAGACTGATTGCTATTGCTTCTTTCTCCTGTTTTTTTTTTTTTTTAATTTAATTTGATTAAATTTTGATAGCTGCCCATCTGACATGCATGATTCTGGATGGGACACATAAATGAAATAACAGAAACAACAAAAACAATTAAAAAGAAACCTATTAAGATTCAATTAAAAATAGGTCAATGAAGATTCTCAATCATCCAGATAGTTGTCTGAACGTTTTCTGAAATTGTCTGAAGATTGAATCATTGCAACTGGACTGTTATTTTTGTTGTTGTTGTTGTTGTTAGTTTCAGAGGTGTTTCGCTGCCCATCTAGCTAGGTTCATCAGTCAGAGCAAGCCAATTAAGCAGAGAGTCATTGGAATGTACCAACTCCTGCCACACCAACTTCAGGGGTTTCCTCCCCAAAGTGTGTTGCAATATGTCGATGAAGATTCTCAATCATCCAGGTAGAGTTGTCAATTCATTTAAAAAAAACTATAAATAGAACACAAAAATACAGGACAGCATATTTTAAAGTGTATGAATCTAGTAGCCATTTTGCAGGCTCTATATCAGTGTATAAACCAGAAGAAGAGGAAGAATATGGAAGTATAGAGTATAGGGCATTATCTCTCAGCATTAGCAACTTTGAAATGTATAGATTTCAACTCTCAGAATTCCTCATCCAGTATGCCGGCTAACAAATTCTGGAAGTTGAAGTTAAAATCGCTAAAGCTGGGGGATACTGCTCTATACTCTATACTTCCATATTGCATATATTTCCATATCCCTCCTCTTTTTCTGGTGTATTTCAGATCAAGCACAATATACCAGTTCTGCTTTTTTTTTGTTCTTTCTTCCTTTGATACATAAAAAAATTCTATTTCTCTTCCACCCAGAGATCCCTGTCAGAGACAAAGTAGACAGAACTGAATGAAATGAAAGTCCCTTTAAGGCACTTATATAGGTGAGAAATGCATTCCTTTATCAAAGTTCAACAGATGCATCCTTCCCCAGACCAAAAAGCATAACAGATATGCTGACTTGAGTATTTGAATTTAAGGCTCTTAAAAAAAAACCCTTCTCTAATTTAAGAAATTAAAGGCAGAAAGTAAAGAGTGAATGAGGATGCAAATCAATGTAGTATTGGACCTCAGCTGGAACACACCCAAATTGTGACCAGCTTGGACCTCAGTTGGAGATTTTAGGATGCTGATCATCTGGCAGTTTAATTATCAAATATGAACAGCATGTGATGGTCTTCCCTTACTTCTCCTTTTCTGTATCTGAGCAGCACTAAGTGCCCATAAAAGCCGGGGGTTATCTCAATAGATTTCTCTAATTAAATTGCGTCAAAACCAGTTGTACGCTTTATGATACATCGGTTTACATCACAATGTGGCTTGTTGAACAGGAAGCTGAATGGACTCTCACAGCTATACCTGGGATTTTCTCTGTTGTTGACCTATAACACTTGGTAGAGTGATTTCCTTTCCCACGTCTCTTGCAAGGTTTTCCCATAAACCGGCAAGGTTAGAGGCTAATGCTATATCCCCTGTGTACCTTTCCATTTTAGGGGCTTCTCCTGACCTTTGCTAATAGTAGTTGTGGTCTCCTATGCACACCGTGCCTGTTCCCCTTCAGTAATTTATGGCACACATTGAACACCCATTTCCTCCTCCACTTAACTGTCCCACGTGTGTTCTTGTTATCTCAGCTGCTTGAAAAATCTGCAGGGCAGTCAACTTAGTGTCAAACTGACCCTTGTCTCTGATGTGCTTCACATAATATTACTAATGCACTTCAGGATTTGAAATTGTACTTCACAAAAGCACTTCATTATATTGTAACGTTCCCTCTAATCTGTGCCTCCAATTTTTCCCTTATACAAAGTGATGGTGCTAAAAATTCAAATTGGGAGCTAAAACAACTCTGCTTCCAGATTCTGAGAGTGGCTGTGCCATTATTTGCTTACATAAAACTTAGAGTACACTTGTCTATAAAATTTAATCAAATTTATAGGAAGGACAGTAGAGAGAGAGTATTAACTTGGTCGAAATTGAAAGAAGATGATTTTTTTTTAACAGAATTACTTTCAGCAGCATTATCAGAATGGCAAAGTAAACTGAATATTGAAATGTACTAGAATTAGATCAGGAAAGCATTCCAAGAAAAAAAAAGATAATGGCTATCTTCAATTCTGAGATAAAGTTCGCAAATTCATGTTTGGGACAAAATTAAAACAATGGATATTTCTAGATACCTGAAGAAGGTCCCTTAAAGTAGTTGGTCATGGATCTGAAATCAAGTTCAATTTAATCCTGTTATTTACGGACCTTGCTAGAAAGATCTTATTCAGCACCTCTGAAATTCTGCAAGTACCTGGTTCAAAGTATAGCAGGAAATCTGTTTAATTTATACCACTGAAGGCAATTAGACATATTTAAGCACTACTGGGCAAGAAATTAAGATTTGATTTGAACTCTCAGCAGAGAAGGGTGATTAGGAATAATACTTATTTTAAAATGTTGGTAAAAACATCTTTTGGGAAACACATGGTCAGAAAATGGGATAGCAACTTTTCATCAGTTAATTACTAATATTTTTTTAAAAAATTGTAAGATCACAAAAGGAATATTGTTCTAAATTATACTGCAATTTATTCAATTAAAGAATCTATCGTGGGTTTTGTTTTGCTTTGCTTTGTTTAATCTAGATGCCTTAGCAGACTCTGAAATTCTTGTATCATCGAAACAATTTGATAAGATTTTTTAAATGCTAAGGCAACCATTCAATATTGTTCAGGAAATTCATAAAATACTTTTGTGTCATAGAAGTATTTGATTAATTCTGATTAATTTAATACTGATTAAACTAATTCAAGAAACAATAGTCTTTGGGGGGGATTATTGGATCTTTTAAAAAGGTCAAATATTGTTACAGTCTTCCCTACATTACAGATGCAATAAATTTGATAGCACATTAGTGCATATGTTTTAACTATGTCCATTGCTGATTTCTTTTTGGATATACTGTATATCAATAATATGGTAAACCAGGTCCTTGGGAGGAGAATTGAGGTTTAAAATTATAAATTCCTTTTCCTCTTTCCCTTTTCTTACTCTTTTTTTTGCATGCATTTGTTAGTAGTTGTGTTTCTTATTATTTCTATATAATCTTTAAATAATTTATATCTTATTTAGATGTTAGGCAGTGTTATTTTTTTTAAAAAAAATCATAGTTCTCAAAAAAAAAAACCAGTAACAATTATTATTTTTTTAAAAAGGTTTGTGGATATGTAGATGGGATTGTTGTTTGGACTGATAGGATAAATATAAACACACTACTCAACATCATCATCCATAAGATTCCCCCCCCCCACAGTTAGGTGGGACAAAGCTGTAAAAAGCAGGATATGATGTAGCATGTGAGCATGGTACAATGTGACTGCCCATGCTTCTTTTGTAATGGATTTTTTTCTGGCTGTGCTACCTTGAGAGAAGATCAGACAGAGGGTGAGGGGGAGTCAAGAGAGTCATCAGCCTAAAGTCATTATGTTCCCACAAATGGTCTATGTCCACCCACTCTTGAATTCCATGGACCCTTATCTGGCACCAATTTAATACTGAACTTTAGTTGACTAGATTCTTGTGTATAGGTTTGAGCAATAAATCTTAACTGCATCTTAAAGTATGGTCCTGATCCTTTGTGCTAGACACTACCCATTGACATAGTTCTCACAACTCTGATTGGGCAAAGGAACTCAAGTTCTAGGACAGGAGCTTGGGAATCTGCCTTACCATGAATCAGACTTTTAGTTCTAATAAAAGTTCTGTAGGATTTCAGATTACAATTTTCCCCATATCTACTTCTACAAGTCAGGGATGAAATCTGGGCCTTCTGTATATAAAAGAGAGGTTCTACCACAAAGTTGCAGCCTTTCCCTTGGAAATGCTGATTAACGTTCTGTGGGAAAAAACAGTGAAATCTGTGGGAAATACATATTTTGTGAGGATGGGGAGAAATGGATATTACAGGTGGAAGTTTTGAAACTCATTTTATTTCCATATTATTAATCAGCTACTTTTTTCCTCAGTGAATGTACTGCAATTTTTGCATTATGACCTTTATATTGAATCATGGACGTTTTGGAACTGTGTATTTATTCCTGGAGTGGCAGATTTTATACTGTAGCTGGATACATATTTCATAAAGATAATGTTTAAAAAAGCTCAGTGGTTTTATAGAATGACTTTACTACTTTTAATCATTTTGGTTACATAAATAGTAAATCTATGAAGATGAATAGGCCTGACTTCTTGTCCTTTCTTCTTCTCTACATAAAGCCAGACACTCACCTATTCAAAAGCTGAAATTCAAGGAAGCTGTTCAAGACCTAAACAATATCTGATGACAGTCATGGACTGACATTAATTTAGATAAGCAGGGCATTCCTAGTTAATCAAAAAGAAAATCAAGAAGTGTCTAATTGCTTTGAGGTCCATGAGAAAGGAAGCACAGGATATAAATCTAATAACGAGACAAAAAAAAACAATATAGAGCCCCGGTCTTCTTACGACTATGTACTTCCACTTCCTTTAGGTGCAGTCAACTCCTAGTCTCCTACGTAACTCAGAAGAAATCAAGTATCTTAAAAACAGAGTTCTTTACAATCTGTAAGAAGGGACTTTCTGAGCAGCTACAAATTGCTTTCTCACTAAGGCTTGATCCACAAAAAAAGTGGAGGTACATCCAGAAGATGAGATGGATTTCTTGTCTCTCTTCTTGAGCCAGGAATGACATTCCTGTTTAACACTGCAAGTATATATTCCAAGATAGTGGCCTTCCCTGACGGGTGTGTGTGTGTGTATACACACATACATGCACATGCAATCCTTCTCCAAATTCTGTATACAGCAATCAATATTAGAATTATTCATTCATCCAATATAATAATAAGTCCTTTCTTAGAAAAGTGACACAACATTTTATTTTATATCATTTTCTAGAAAAGCTGAAGACTTCAGTAAACCCTGAATTTAAAAGGGATTCAAAGCCTCTTAAGGGGACATGGTGGTGGTGATTAAATTCTCATATTCATCTATTGCCAACAAATATTCCCTAAAACATTACTAACTAACCAGCTAACTAAAACAGTTATTGCAAATGATATCGAAGTCCTGGTAAAAGCAGGAGATGAGCCTCTTGCTTGTTGTATCCAGGGAAAGCAGTTTACAAGGAAGAGCAATTTTAATGTATCGTTATGCCAATGATGTTGTATCAGTAGATATTGCAAATTATTTCTGTCTTGCTTGATGAGGCCCTCTGTGCTTTCATTGAAGATATTTGCTTATTCTCCCTGGATCCTCATAGCAGCTTGATGGCATGATTAAATATAGAAACCAAAATTCAGATCTGCAAGCCCAGAAACATAGGAGAATGTCAGCTACTTATTACTTTAAAATTTTGTTAAAAAGGAGAGGGGATTAACAAAGAGGCTTGCATCAATGGAAAAAGACACACAGTTGCTGATCAGGAAGGAAGCTGACAGTGCTTTGTGATCAACTGTTGGCCATAAACACTGATTGGACAGTTGGTCTCAATTCAGTCTTCTAAAAAAGATTGCCCTTTTCTTCCTGATATGAAATTGACCAGAAATAATCAGATCAGATCAGTGTAAACTCAGATGCATTTTAAAGCTGGGTTCAGAAGCACTGGGGGATGGAAAGACTGCAGTCTGAAAGAGCTTTAGAAGTCTTGCTAAAGTAGAGTCATTGTGACTTTTGCAAATAAAAGTTCAGTAATCTTTGTAAATTCTTTAAGAACACCAGCAAGCATGTAGATAATAATATAATTGACTTTCAAAAAGGGGTTGGCATGATCTCTACTAAAAGCTCCTGAGCAAATTTAGCAACTATGGGATAAAACAATATTATAAGACTGGTAGCTAAGAAAACATATATCTTGGAAAGAGAAATTATGATTAAACTGAGAATTCTCACAATGAAGAGAACTCAGTGATCTGTTCTGACAGTAATCTGAAAAAGGAAGTTCTAAGCATGAAAGTGTGAAGCTATATTTTGTTTCACATTCTTCAGTTTTGATGCATGAAAGCATCTGCCTGCTTGTTTCTTGAGTTTCTTCAGAAGCCTCTCTTGGGGATTAATTTTGAGTTTTAACCTTCATCGCTAGATTGTAGAAAATATGGTCTTTAATTCAAGAACTGGAGAAACTTGAGTACATCTTATTATACAGCATGGTAGATTCATTTCTGCATGAATTCAGATGATAAAAAAGAAACAAGATTGAGGGATAGGAAAAGAATTGAAGGATGATAGGACCAGTGAAAAGCAAGTAGGCTTTTAGCCTTGAAGATGAAAGTAGAAAAAATAATATGATGCAGATGGAGAATAGCTTCTAATGAAATCTGTACTGATGATCTTCCAATTTTGACCCAATTTTCTCCAGACCTCTGCATGCTATTGAAAAAGATCTCAGTACTTCCCTTCACAGGGGCCAAACAGAACTAAAGAAGCTCTGGGTAGTGTTGAAGGAAATGTCTAGGTTTAATCAGAAGACCCTTCTGGGTATAGATTGGGGAATGATGAAAGTTTATCTGGACAGTATTGGTTTCCCCTTTGCAGAACAGAATCACTCAGCTTTGTTCAGTTTGGCTGGTCCATAAACTTCTAAACAGCTGGCTCACTTTTTAAGGGATTTGTTGTATTAACAAAAGCTGAGTCATGAGACAAAAATATGGGCTAGAGTGGCTCTCTAAAGCAGGTCAAGAAAATGTCACAAGATCCAAAAGATAATCTGAATTCAGTTTCTCTGTGTCCTGTTGTATAATAAGACTCTTTTTCTGGGATAATTGCTAAATTATAGTGTATTTATTCCAGCCGTTTCCTTGAAATCCATAATGGTTGAAAGTAAATGGTATCTTCTAGATCTGTTGATTGTATCTGAATCACGTGTCACTTCTAGGCTAAACATGGTAACCTGAAACAATTTTATTTGTAGACATTGCATAACCTTATGCAGTAAACAAATATGTGTTCTAATTTATATAATAAAAAATATTCTTCAATGCTGTTAATTTCCCTCAAGTAAGACAATTTCCTAGGCAGCTAAGAGGACATTCTTACACAGAGGGAGTTTTAGGGAATGGAAGTAATTGTTGTTGTTTTTTCAAACAAAACTTTTCTAGAGGAATATCCGTATCTCAGAAAGTAATAGAAAAGATAAAGGAGAAGGTAAAGGAAAGCCAAGAAATAAAGGGTTCTAAACTGGGAAGGATTTTAATGGGGAAGAATATAATTCATTTATGAAACTCTACAAAACCTGGCTGGTATAGAAGAGCAGCTGATCAGGATTTAAGATTCAGTGAATGTTAAAAGAGGAACCAAAGTGAGACATAGTAGGAAAACATGTTCTTAAGAAGTCAAGCACCAGTACGGTACTAGGAGTCTGCATGGTCATTCCAGGAAGAACCAATGCATAACTATATATTTTATGACTTATGGTTTCCTTAATATGTTAGTCAGGACTCATTTGTCATAAGGTTCCTTCGGGTGACTATGATTGCCTAATCTGCCATCCTATCTCCAATTATGTTCCTATTAAATGCTTTAACAGCATGTATAAGGAGAGGAGATCCTTGCTATTTTGTTTCATTGCTTACTTTGGAAAGGGGCAGAGCCTACAATGGACTGGTCCTTACTAATGTAATCAATGGGTAATTTACTTGAAAAACACACTTGGATGATCTTTGGAAATGTGACATCCTAATGAAATAGCACTGATTGTTGACTTTCTTGCAACTGATTCATTAGAAGGAACCTCCTGACAGATGAACGCTGGTTATTATTACAACTGAAATCATTCCAGTTTGCTTGGTGCACTATATCAAACCAGGCCACCTTGTTTTAAAACTTAACAATGTAATAATAATTATACAAAGGACAACAGCTATTTTGACCATGATTCCTGGAGGCATTTAGTTTGTTGTGGGTTTACAACACTTCGGTTCTGCTCCTGACAGCAATAGATAATGCCTTATGTAAAGAGTCGATATCTGTGATTTTAGTTTTAGCCCATTTTTAATGACCACAAATATAAGCTAAGGAGCAAAGATGGGATGCTAAGGATGCCAAATAAAATAATGTGAAATTGTAAACCCCCCCCCTTTAAAAGGAAATCCAATGTAATAAAACACAGCTGCTTGTTGGTAATCCTTGTTCTTTCCACCATTTTCAAAATTCTCTAAAGGAGGTCCATATTAAGTTCAAGGCTTTTTTAAACTTATCTTTTTATAATGGAATATTTGATCATTTTCACACAATTCTATCATCATTTTACACTATTCAAAACTTCTCATGAGACTCTCTGTCTTTCTCAAAAGGCTGTCAAAATTCAGATCTGACATGAATGATGCTCTTTTGGCAGAATGTAGAACTAAGCATAGATCAGCATCTTTAATATGAAGTCAAATTCCTATATCTGCATGTCTTATACATGTGATAGATAGTCTTATGATTAGATTATGTGATTATGATTGGAGACAATTCCATTATTTTGCTCTGTCATGTTCATGTTATAGCCCGTGGCCTTCAGAAATGAAAGATCAGTTACAAAGGCACTGCAGTTACAGTATATAGATAATCCTTGTTTTGCAACTGCCTCACTTAGTGACCATTCACAGTTCTGATGGTACTGAAGAAATAATTTTATGACCAGTCTTTGTGTTTATGAACTTTACAGACTTGTAATGAAAAGCTGAAAAAACCCCAATTATAACTTCTCAATAGTTCTGAACCTAAACAGCTTACTACAAAAATGAGTGAATCTTCTGAATTTTTCTACTACCGTTCTTTAATTACTCTATAAAAGTGAATTTTATTTCAAATTTTCAGTCTAATTCAAAGTAAAATTCATGCTTCTACTCAATCATAAGACTACCAAAGGATGAGTATATGCATGTCCTCTCTCTCGCCATTCTACTATTTCCCCCCAAATATGCAGCCCATTTTATTAAATCTCATTAAAAAAATATGAGGAAACTTCTGGTTTTTGATTTCCCCAGGATGGGAGCTTTCAACAACCAAGGAGGAATGATGGAAAAACATCTAACAGAAGATAACACTAGCAGTAGGAAACTTCACTGTCTCCAACAATAAAGTAAGCTCTAAAACTCCCAAAGAATATTTAAAGAATATGAGCAAGAAGAGTATCTTTCTCAGAGGACCTTTGAGAAATTGCAAAGCAATTTCTGGCACAGCATTACTAACATTTGGCCCAATAAATCCCCATTTGTATTTATTGAGAATTCCATAGTGATGATAGCTGAAAATAAACTGAAGCATTTCTTAAGTGCTGAGGATCCCTAATACTTTGGAGAATAGCTGTATCTCAGAAGCCCTGCAGGGTGACTTCTTGTTCATTTTTACAGAAATAAGAGATTGAGAGAACCGCTATTATGACTTGGGATAAACTAGTTTCCTAATTTCTAAAGATTAAAGTCGAAATTATTTGGCATCCCCATTCTTGGAAATTTCTGTTTCAACTTGTTCTTTGCTAAGATGTTGGCATCAGTCATGTTCTTCATACTGTGATTTTGTTTAGATTTTTTTTCCCCTTCTTCTTTTTGGCATTGTTCACTTTCCTCCATATAACATGACCTTACTTGACTCCTGCTGCTAGGGCAATGTCCAAACCAGTCAGTCTGAGTGCAAGAAAGATTACATACCAACGGTCTCTTCAGAAAAAACATTCCCAATCAACCACCAATGGCAATTGACCACTTTAGATTATCTCACCTTTTTCTTCTGTCTCTTGTTGGCCTTCACTCATTGTCAGTTGATCCCAAACAGGCTCCAATAATAACACTACATTTTTCTTCCCTCCAGATCTATTGGGAATCTCAGCCCCAAAACCTCAGACAGTGCAGTCAACAGCTCTAATAGCTGGGAATTCTTAGAATTCTAACACTAGGACATCTGTGGGACTGCCCCATATCACTGCCATTACTTTGCCTGGAGCAAGACATCATGTTTCATATTTACTGTTATGAAACCTGTGAGTTCTTAGACATATGATTTACTCTGGCACTGGCACTTCTTGGAATAAAACTGATCGGTAAAACAAATAGAGCTGTTTTATGCACACAAAACCAGGAAGTATCTGTCAACCATACAGAGTAAAAAGCCACATTCCACAGTAAAAGGCATATTCATGATGTATTATAGCAGGTAAACCTATACTCCAATATAAAAGAAAATAACATTCTTCTGCCCAGGTTTCAGGGAAATTTGCAGGGCAATTCAATACATGTCTACAGAGAAGAAAGCCTCACTGGTTTCAGTGGAACTCACCTGCAGAACGAGTCCCATTGGAGTGAAAGATAAACCTAAGGAAGGACTCACTTAGGCACAAAAATCATACCACTCCATAAGATAAAGATCAGCTTTATCCAGGGGCATGTTAGGAAAAAATGGAGGCTATGGATTTAAGCTTTCTTCTGATGTATCCCAGATCTACACACAAGGAATCAATGAGAATATGAGCACCATCTCCAAGTTCAGAATTTTATCCTGATTTTCAAGGGCTCCTTTCTCCCCAAATATGACTTCATTCAGTGGTCTTCAACCTGTATAACAACTATGGATGACTGTCATCTTGCAATGAATTGAAGTTGTAGTCAAATACATTTGTGTAGGTAAGCATTTCCCATAGAGTGCAGAAAATAGAGTGAAGTTTTATGATTGTACTTTATGTGGTGCTCTTATCATACAGGCTTTTTGTCTGTTGTACATTTTTTCTGGAATGCATTTTTTTCTGCAGTGCTGGAGTTCTCCACTAGTCCTTAAGATGCAAAGCTGCCTAGCTTGTTCAAACCATACAAAGGCAAGCACGCTGTCTCCCTATGCAATAAATTTACTTGTCATATTCTATTAGACATGAACATAATAATCCACGACAGAAGTTGTATCACTAGATCATATCTAGCATAAGTATAGCTGGGGGAAAGTGCTTTTCATCCCAGTTCACTATGTCTATATATGTTTATAGATTAAGCCTTTAAACTATTTGGAGAGCACCATAATTCTCTCTTTTTCTCTCTCTGGGTCTTCATTATGTGTGTCTGATGCAAGTATTATGTAATCCTTTCTGTTCTGACCTGGCATCATGTTCAGATAAGAAGTGGGTCTACCTTAAGTCTTGTTAAGTATGGATTTGTCAAGAAATGTGAATGGAAGAGTACTACCAGATTGGCAGAGCATGAATGTAATGCCTACAGGGCATGAAGTACACATTTCTGTGAAACAGTAGCTACTCCCACACATATCCATTTCAAGAACATATTCTTCAAGGAACTCTCCCCACTAACTCCCATCCTCAGTCTGGTAGGGACCATGTAAAACTAGCTGTGAAGAATAGCGTTGATTAACACTTTGGATTGGGTTTAAGATGCCTACTATTAAAAAAAATCTAGCTCTAAAGCATTGGTGTATCATGATCCCTTCCTGGAATTGGATCCAGAGAAGGTGTTAACATTAGTCTTCCAACCTGAGATTTATTGTTCAGGATCAGCTATGTCAAGACAAGCGATGGCTGGACCAATCGGCTGAATCAAAATTAAGGCCTTATACATTTCTTAATAAGATTCAGTGATAAGGTATTTAGTCTCATTGTTGAATGACCTCACTTGGCTCTACTTGTACCCATGTGCAATGGCCACACGCTGGATAAGGAATGGGGGAAAATGGGAGGGAAGAAAGATAGAGAAGAATCTGAAATAGATGCTGAAGAAGGAAGCAAAGTTTTGGTAGTTTTTTTTTAACCTGTGCTTTATGATCCTGAAATATGTAGTGTAAAATATGTTTCAGGGATTGCATCATGAACCTTACAACAATAATAGGGCATGTGGCCCAATTAAAAAAAATCTACATGTGAAAGTTAATTTTGTGAATATGTCCTATGCTCCTACGTCTGGAATCTTTTGCCAATACACTGAAACTACTTCATGGTAAAGTCAGCTCTGCATACCTCTGGCTACTGTGATCCTGAGTAACTCTTTCATCCAAACACAAATTTACTAGACATGAAAAAACATAAGGAAGTTGAGCTTTTCTAGCCTATTGTTATGCTGCTGGCAGATGATCTCTTGTGTAGGCATTACTGGTTGATACTCTGTGAGATCTCATGTAGAGAAAGAAGCCAGGATGTTCTTTTGGACCTGCATGAAGCATTAATGAAAGCTTAAGGAAATTGGTTCCCCCCCCCCTTCTCTCTCTCCCTCCCTCCCTCCCTCCCTCCCTCCCTCTATTTCAGAGAGAAAAATAACAGTTTCCTAACAGAGGAGAAAAAGAAAAATCGAGTAAATATACTGAGAACGGTTTATGTTGCTGGATATTGATGTGAGATATTTCTTTAATAGAAGTGCTAGCATATACAAAAAGATAAATAATGACAAAAATGTCACAAATCTCTGGAGCACTCTTTCTCTTAATTTTATCCAGAGACTTTGGCTCAGAGGTTCCATTTTATTTGCTCTTGTTCTGAAGAAGATGGTCCAGCTGGGAAAAGCTAGTAGAAGCACCAGGATGAAAATGTCTTCATGATTACTTCTCCCTGTATCTCTTCTTTGTTTAAGAGAGTCTATTGCCTGCACTCATTAATTATGTAGAAATCTCTCCAAGAAAGACATGATAGGGATTTTATAATATATTTCCAATTAAGACTCAAGGCCTGGCATTTCTTAAGGGAAACAATTGTGGATTTGAATTTTCTCCAGAAAATCTTTTGAAGAATAACAAATGCATTTTGATAAATCCTAAGTATTAACTTGCAGATCCCTAATTGGAAGGGAGTATCCAGAATAATTTAGTTTTTCTAAGAATCTATTTAGAAGTAGAACATCATTTTTAATTCTTTTCCTGCTCCATTCTGTAGAAGTACTGTCATTCAGACTAGAAGAAAGTTTCATGGCTTTTCTAATCTCTTGCCAGTATTTTCTAACTCATACTGCTAAAAAAAAGAGAGATTTCAATGATTTTGGCCTAGTGAAATAGCCATCATTGTGGAATGGAATTTTGAAGCTTACTGAATTGAGACCAATGCATTGAAAGATATTGAGAAAGGAAAGAAAGAAAGAAAGAAAGAAAGAAAGAAAGAAAGAAAGAAAGAAAGAAAGAAAGAAAGAAAGAAAGAAAGAAAGAAAGAAAGAAATCCCCACATCACCCTGGTCCAGCATGATAAAAGGAAGAATGAGTACTACATGACCCATTAAAATACACAGACTCAGGCCATACTCAGAGACCATACTAAAATAAATTAATTGATTCTGTTTATGTTAAAGCTTTTCTTCTTAATAAAAAATTTAAAAGCAACTCTCATTCACCACTATTTAGAGAACAAAAAAATGAACAGAAGAGATCAAAAAGATACTTATTTTCAAGATGTCTAACACAATGGTGTATGGTAGGATCTGAAGATGCAGAGAATCAAGAAAATCCACAGTAAGAAATTATGGGTGAGTGGCCCAAAGGAGCATATTAGGCCCACATGGCATTCTCTACATCAGATTTCCACCAGCTGGGGAGCTGCAGATATGATGGGAACTGCATCTCCCATAATTCATAGTCAGCATGTTTGATGGGAATTCTGGGAGTTGTAATCAGAGGCAACCACGTTAGGAAAAGTTGCTCAGTATTTATAAAGGACATTTTAGAAATATTAAGAAGCATGATGTTAAAATGAAGTCAGTTGGAAACTTCTAATTGTAGTTGTCTTCATTTCCTATTCTTAGTTATACAGTAATTTCAGAATTGCCAAGTAAAAAAAAAACAACCCCAGGATTTTCCAACTAGGTGGAAAACTAGGACGCAGATGAGAGTTAAAAGGGGAAACTATATACAGATTACTACTGCAAATGGAAAGACATGATACTGACTTCATTTATCAGTCACTTAAGACAGGGGTCCCCAACCCCTAGTCCGTGGATTGGTACCGGGCCACAGCATGCCAGCAACTGGTCTGCACAAACAAGCAAAGCCCCATCCATGGGATACAGGCAGCACACAAAACCACGCACTCTCCGGTCCATGGAAAAACATTTCTCCATGGAACTAGTCCCTGGTGCCCAAAAGATTGGGGACCTCTGACTTAAGAGATACATTTCAGGGCTTGATTACTTATTCTCTCTCTCTCTCTCTCTCTCTCTCTCTCTCTCTCTCTCTCTCTCTCTCACACACACACACACACACACACACACACACACACACACACACAACATCTTTTTTCTGGATTTTTAACTATTTTACTTAATGGGTTTTTTGAAATGTGAACACTTGTATTTATGTTGTAACTGTTGAACTGGCTTAATAGAAGTATTGCTTCAACTTTTTAAAAAAATAACAAAATGGAGACCTGAAGGAAGTTCAAACCTTTTTTGAACTACAAGAGAATTTCAGCTCTTGACCTAACTGGACAACCTTTAAATTATGCATCCATTTCATCATCCCATAAAAACAAGATAAACAATTGTATGTAAATCTATGCCCAATTCATAAACTTAGTGATCTAGAAAGAAGCAATGGGTCTTTGTTCCCAGACTGTCTTTTTCACTAATGTGGCCCAAAGTATAATTGTATAATTTCACTCACCCCAAATTCTTCAGAAGGGAATTTTCTAAGGTCTAGAAGACTTCCAGCTGTGTTATTCTGTAGGTATGGTCCCTTCCAGTTCTACTATTCTGTATGTATAGGTTTGTATATGCAGTACAGAATTCTTATATTGATTTTTAAGATAGATAAATAGACAGACAGACACATACACATACACACGCATGCACCTACAGGAAGGGGTCCTGGCAACGCCATTCCAGGCCGGAGCAGCCCGGAGCAAACACCATTGGGACACACGCCTGAACTGAATAGTGGCAGTGGGGAGGCTGGGCGTTGGAATGCTGCTTTTTACAACCGAAGGCCGGATGCTGGCCTGTTGATTGGGGGCAGAACTGCAGGATGGGAGAGGCTATGCAAAGTGCTGGGAGCAGATCACTCTCGGTGCTGACTGTATTACTGCACAGAATAAAACTGCTTGTCAACTCGTTCCTGTATTCCTGGTTTGTTTTCACGGACAAAGAAGGATGCGTGACACTTTTGGCCTGGCCTATTTTTTCCCACCCACTCTCACTTTCTCAGGGCAGTGGCACTAAGTATGCCACATAAAATTGAATGTGGCTCTCAGTCCACTAAAGATCTCCCTGTCCTGCAATTCCCAGTTCCTTCTTTTATCACACTAGGCCAATCTGCAGGGCAGGAAAAATATATCCGCCCCGCATTCTCCTGGGAGGGTTATCTTCTTTTGATTTCTGCATTCGTGGTTGCATTTCCTACATCATACTTACAGTTAAAACAAGTTATTTCCTTGGTGCAGTGTTTCTTGTCCCTTTAATCTATAGATGTTTGGCACAATATCAATGGTATTCAATAACCACAGTTACGGAGTGATTGTGCTAAGTCCCAAGGCATGCTTCTCACAGCTGTACATAATTCAGTTTTGTTTTGCTGCTTACTTTTGACTGAGAGAGGACAGTTGTCTTCTTGTGCTTTGTGTAGTGCCAAAAGGAGGGCATATTGTCCATGCACTTAAATGTGAGAAAATGCTGAGATACCAGCACCCAAAGAAGCACCTTCTGAGAATTTTGTCACATAACCTCAGATAGGTTTTTCCCGCACTCCCCACCCACCAACAAAAGCCAGAAGCATTGTTTGGCTTGGTAGAATAAATGCTTTTACCCAGCCCCTACCCCTTTAAAACTGTTGTATTTCATGAGTTGAATTGCCAGTTTACAAAGGGAAAAAAACCCCATAGCATGCAACCAAATGACTTGAGGAGACTAGGCCAACATTCTGGTAATTCTTAAAGAGGAATGTTTTCCCAGTCTTCCCTCCTCTTTCAAAACAATTCTACAAGAGCCCATTAATGTGTTCTATAAAAGGCAGGGGAAAAAAAACAACTCTTCACCTTCTTTTAAATATGTAGAGGAAGGCAGACAAGATCCCATTCTCAATGAAATCCATGACCCCAAATGATTAGGGGAATGTTCTGTGAGATGGTTGCTCCCATTTTTGGCATTTCTGCTTTCCTCACATCTTTGTAAGGTTGCTTGCCAACCTGACAAATAACAAATCCTGGGAAGTCACCACAGCATATAATGCATGGAGTTATCTCTCGGTTCACACATCCAAGTAGCACTAACAATCCAATCCCCAGTAAATGGTGTGCTGCATTTGAATGAGAATTGTAATGTTTAGTCAATTCATTGGCTAGATTAATAACCTTTTTCTCTTTCAGCCATCTAATATGTGTTTGATGGGTGTTCAAGAGAAGCCCGCCTTAGTGGCTGCTCCCAGGCACTGAAACTAAGAGGCAAAAATATAACAACCAACAAAAAAATCTCAGTCCTTTCATTAATGGCCTTTTCCCAGCAATCATTTCAACCTTTTTATTTCAACAAGCATCTGACCTCCAGAATAGATGTGTTCATCTTTGTTACCCAGTGTTTAAATCTGAAGATTTTATCCAAGATGGTTCATTCACCAGAAGAACAGAAACTTCTGGTAAAACTCCCTCTCAACTCTTGTTGGTGATCCTCCAGAGAATATGTGGAAAAGTATGAGGGAAAGAGGTCAAGGAAAAATTCCACTGCACAAAGACAAAGTCATTTAAAAAAGAAAAACTCAATTGTTTTAGTTGTTAGCTTTTTTAGATAGCTTTGCTACTTTTAATTTCTCTTTCTATGTTCACTCTTAAAAGTGTATAATAGATTGGTATCCCCTGTGTACCTCTAGTCTACAGCAATTTATTTATAAGATGGTAGGAAGAAAATTGTTCCACCCTGTTATATATGTTCCACCCTGTTATATATATCCATGTGAAATACATTTTTAAAGTAGCTGCTTCTTAATAAGCCTATCAAGAGCCTCACCTCTAACAGGGTTAATGCCATGTTGAAGGAAACTTCATTCAAGAATATAGTCTCTCCCTCATCAAATGTTCTGATTAAATTGCTAGGTTTACCAGTTTTGCACTGAAACTAGGGTTCCTTAAACATTTAGATTAAATCCTGGTTTCACCTTGCAAGCAAATGAGGTCAGCCTATCCCATTTAGGGGATCTGATCAAAGCACTACTCAGGTCTCAGCAATAACAGTGGATAAAGATCAATCCCATTTTTGGAATTAAACTTCTCTTGATTAAAAGGCTACTTGGGAGTAAGAGTCTACTTATAAGGAGGCATTCTCTCCAAATGACCAGACTTGCCAACAACTGGGTCTAGTTAGTCTTGGAAATTCAAGTTTATAAGTGTTCCATTTCCAGAAGTCAATTTTGGATCAGTGCTTGAATTACTTTTCAATTTATCTCACTTTAATTACTGTCTTAGATTTTGAATCTTTTCTGGGCTCTGATTATGCCAGCAAACTTGCCTTCCTATATATTGAAGGGTGACTATATGAAATCTGCAAAACTTGAGGAAACCAACAGATGGCAACAAAAACATAGGGCTTTTTGTATCTCTTTGCTGCCAACTAGTTGACTTTCAGACTTTTCAAGCCCAGATACTGTAACAGGAACCCTACTTTCCTAGAAGAATTGTCACTGATCTGGCTCACAACTGTTTCTGAGTTCTCTGCACTGCCTTGTCCTCTGCATAGCAAGACAATGTATAACACAAATCACTTCCTTAAATTGTTGCCAAGATAACAAGGATATGCAATGACTATGAACTGAACTTAATTTGATGGAGGCGGACATATATAGGAGAAACATAGATAGCAACTCTAGATAGAAAATTAAGCAATAATTAGAGAAATTTGAATGCCACATGGTATGGAATTATAATATATAGGATCTTGGCTGTAAAGAAGGAATATGTGGATTGTAAAAGTTTCTGTTTGACTGATTATGCTTTTTCATTTGCTCATTACTAAAGTAACTTTACTGAGATCAACAGAGAGTACAAAATAAAATATTCCATCCTTGTAGTGTTAACTCAAGTGGACTATTTTTTTTAGACACACTAACAATTAACCAAATCCATTAATTGCAAGACACTACATTACCAATTAAAACTGCTTTGATTATGTACTAGAACAGCGGTTCTCAACCTATGGGTTGCGACCCCATTTGGGGTCGATCGACCATTTCACGGGGGTCGCCAAACAAGGCTGTCCGCCATTTTTTTCCCCTTTTCCGGTGGGTGCCTTACCTCCCTTGAGCTGGGCCAGCTGGTGGTCGACCTGCTCCGTCTCTGCCACTTGCCAGCTATGCCTCGGCCGGTGCAGGGGGCGGAACCACACATGCACGGCGCTCCCAGGCAGGGAAAGTCCTTGACTTACGACCGGTTGGGTAGTCCTCGACTTACGACCGGTTTAGTCCTCGACTTGTGACCGGTTTAGTCCTCAACTTATGACCGGTTTAGTCCTTGACTTACAACCGGTTGGGGGTCACGGCATTAAAAAGGTTGAGAACCACTGTACTAGAATAATGCTTCTTTGATCATTCATATTGCTGATCCTAACCAGAAATTTGGAGACCTCAGTGGAAGTGATAAACTGCTAATTCAAAACAGAGTTATTCTATAGGCCCTTTGGGAGTTAAACCTGCCCAAATTGAGTTGACATCAGTAGATATGTTTTAAGCTTATTGCCTTATGCCAGGGGTGTGGTATCAAACTCGCCATGTCACGTGATGTGTCGCACCATATTGTGATTTTTTTCCCCTTGCCAGAGCTGGGATGGGCATGGCTTCTACGTGACGCATCTAGCCCGCAGGCCGGCAGTTTGACACCCCTGCCTTATGGTATTCTGATTCTGGTAGGGAATCAGAATACCATAATTTATTTATTTAGAAAATTTATATGGCTATCCCCTCATTCTCAGTGATTCTGGGCGACTTACTTAAAAATAATGATATTTTTAATTTTCTGTTTTTAGTGTTTTTTTAAAAAAATATTGTAATCTGCCTAAAATTTATGACTATGGTGTGGTATATCAATTGACTAATTAAAATTGTTATGTGTTTATATATTTACTTATAAATACCCCACAATGTGACCTCACTAAAATTCTTAGGGATTTACATTATAGCACCACTGAGGATAAAATAAACCCATTGCAAAAAGGGAACATGTGTAATATTGGACAATGCCAAAGCATAAGGAAACATTTTTATAGATATTGCCAGCAAATCATTATTGTGAAGCAAACTTTCCTTAACAGTAGTTCAGACTGTCTACATGCAGGTTACATAGATTTCAAACATTGTCAATATACAGCAAATAAGCAGGAAAGATGATTGCTTATCTCATCATGTAGCAAAAAGACCTTCTGCTTCCACTCTCTCTAAAAAAGCATTCATGTTTTTAAAAATTAAAAAAGAAGTAAAACATGTGGGTATATAAAGGTGCTAAGTATCATCAAGAATTTAGAAAAATCCCGAGGAAGCAAACAGGAAATGTTTATGCAGTGATCCATTTATTTCTTTTTTTTTAAGTTTTTTATTTATAATACAGTTAAAACAAAAATGGACATAACGTAACATTCCAGTATACGTATTTCTAACAATTTGTTCCTCTTCATACATATAGTTCTTAATCTCTATATATACATACATATTTTTCTATACAATACAATGTCTACCGTATATACTCGAGTATAAGTCGACCCGAGTATAAGCCGAGGGACCGATTTTCCCACAGAGAACTGGGAAAAATTGGTGACCCGCGCATAAGCCGAGGGGA